>NW_006434839.1:1725334-1739833 GCF_000325575.1 Pteropus alecto
CCGCCATCCCCGAGGAGGTGAGTGCCGGCGCCCCCTGCGTCCCCCGCGTCCCTGGGCTCGGCTGGCCGATGTTTATTTGGGCGAGAGAGGGGGCTCTCGGGGGCTCCGATGCTCTCGGCCACTTTCTCCTCTGGGCTCTGCGGGTGGGAGATGGGCATCCCCCCCTTGTGCCTCTCCGTCATGCAGCTCCTCGCTACGTAAACACACACAATGGCCCGGAGGGGGTTCCCTGGCTCGCACCCCGGCTTGCGCGATCCGGGCAGCGGTGGCTGAGCAGGAGGCTATCAGTAGGGGGCGAGACTCAGGCTGGGTCCGAGAAGGTCACGGCTGGCTGAAGGTAGCCAGCCAGCCGCGCGTCTCCGAGATGTTTTCGCTATTTCTTGCGGGGGGCGCCGGAGGGGGGCGGCGTCACCCAGGTGGAAGATGTAGGCTGGCTGCCGGGGCCGGGACCCCAGCCCGAGCTCCTGCGGTGACCGTTCTTATGACACGGTCCCGGGGATGATGGGGGCGCATCATTCTCTCTCGACTCTCCCTGGCTGTCCCCTTTTTCGGGCCGCTGCCCTCCTTCCACTTTTCTACTTGTTTGGGGATTTCGCTTCACCTATTTTACGCAGAGGTTGGTTGTGCTTCAGTCTTTACTTTTCCAACCCGAAAAGCCACCGTTCCTTTCTCCCTTTCACCCCAGCCTCAGGCCCCTGGTTCCTAATGTTTGTCGGTGCCCTGTCGCTGACTGGTGACCCCCCACCCCACCCCGCCCCGTTCCATTTCCATCTGCCGGCCAGTTGTCGGACCTGCCTGCCTTCTGACCTCAGCTTTTACTTAAGACCATTTTGCGCTTCTCTTACTTGGTCCTCTGGAGGCCCGCGACTTCATCTCACCGCTCCCTGACATTGTTATCTATTGTTATCTTCACAAATCCTTCTGGACGCTATGGAGCCACTTACTTTCTGAATCCTGAAGCTGTCAAGTTTCCATCAGGCTTCACTTGCAGTACTGGCACTTTTTGGTTCGTCTTCCATTGTGCAGTCACACCTCTTTATTTTTTCCTACCTTTTTTTTTTTTTTTTTTTAGGTTTGATTGCTTTCATTCTGTTGTCCTCCTTTTTGTCCCAGTTTTTTTCTTTCACTTTTTTCTTTTTAGTCCTCGCTTCTCTCTCAGCCTGTTTTGGCATTATTCAGCTTCTGATCACTTTGTCAAATTACTTTATTTACATTTTGTTTCGATTACGTAAAATTTGTTACATTTAGTATTTGGCATTTTATTGCATAAAATAATACACTTTATTATACTTTACAAAGAATTAGATAATATATGGTATAACTGTGCTCTACAATTATCGATTAGGTAACGTGACTTATTCTGTTGACTTTTCTCAAAGTTCTGTTTCCTTCCTCCCACTTACATTGTGTTTCCCAATTTTCATAACGTCTCATTCTTCTCTCTGTGCAGTTCTCTTTTTCCTGCTTCACCATCTTTACTTTGGAAATTCATCCGCTATGCTTGCTCTATTTAGTATCAGTTTGTTCACAATATTTCTTTTTCATCCTGTTACACCTTCACTATGCCCAAGATGTGTTCTGTACCATCATTTGATCTACTCTAAATATCTTATATTTGTTCTTCTGTCTTAAAATTACACCATTTACCACTTAGCAGTTTGCATTTCTGCTCAGATTCGTTTCCTTTAATATCTGTTCATTTTCTCCAACTTCTTGGATTTGTGGGAAGAGCTCTTCCCTTCTTCCATTTCCCACTTTATTCTCTTTTTCCCTCTCCCCAGTTACCATTCATTCTGCCTTGTTTCCTGGCTGTTGGTACTTAACTCGCTGAAGCTTCCTCTTATCTTCCCCACACCTCCACATTCCTTCTTATTTATAAACAGCTTTGTTCCGTTGACATGGAAATTTATTTTTAGGATACATTGTTTTTAATGGATAAATACTAGAGGTCACATCTGCTGTCTATTTTTTCCATGAATCGGATATGCCTTTGTCTTAAGAGGCACAGGTGCCTCTAGGCTTGCTTTACTCTGTAGTGATGTGTGTGGTTTTTTGTTGAATTGTATCTACAAGAATGAATAAATTAATGGGCATTGGTTATAAAATTGTAATTCTCTGATTATAACATCGTTTACATTGAGAACTTTGTTTCAGAGTTATTAGAACAGCTTGCAGTGACATAGGGAAGTTTTCGTTAAGTACAATCTCTGCTATCTTATTTGAAAGGGCCTTATGGTTTGAACTCTATCCTGTGAGGATTCTGATTCAGTAGGTGAGATCTAGGGCCACGAGTTTCTGTATTCAGTACATTTCTGTGGCAGTTCTCCTATAGCAGTCAGTGCTTGAGAACCTCTAGGCTAGATAAATTTAAGTTTAAATTGCCAATAATTGGAAAGCATATTAGTATCTCCTGAAACCATAAGGATACTTTAATTTTAGTGTTTCTCACTACCTCCTTCACCTAGGTTTTAATGTTTAATGATGAATGGGAGTTTTCCCTTTATATTTTTTATAGGAGCTGATAAAAAATATATTTGACTAAGGGAAGGATAAGTAATTAAAAATGGATCTTTTTTGAATGTAGATATCAGTGTTCGAGATGGTAGAATAAATTCCTCCCAGAAATAATTTTAAGTTTTAAGTTGACATTAATTCAGTGGAAACTGAATTGAACTCTCTTCCTTATATGCACTTAAAGAAATATAATTGCCAAGTGTATGGAAAGAAATGAAAAATTGTGCTTACGTAAAATGACATTCTAAAGATTTACCTTACCTGACAGATAAATACGATTTTTTTTTTTAAATGTTTCTCAGGGAAATTTCAACTGCACTAAAAATTTCTAATTACAGAGGGAAAGCACATTCATTATTGAAAAATTAGATATAAGTACAAAAAGTTTTTAAAAAATCATCTATAATCTTGCCACTTAAGGTATAATTACATAAACTAAAAATTTTGGTGTATGTGTATACATTTACTCTTTATGCTTGTATAATACAATGTATTTGGCTTTATAATATTTTTTAACTTAATATAGTGAAACATTTTGCATATTAGATATACTGTGATTTTTTTAAACTAGTATTTTTTTGGTATTAGGTTGTTTCTGAATTTTTCACTCTTTTCAAACATCTTGAACATTAAATGTAGATTTTAGTTTTGAAAATTATGTTGGGAAGTGAACAAATTTCATGTTCTATATTTGTAAGTATTACTTTGTAGATTCTAAGAATAGAATATTCTGGTAAATGACAAGAGCTTATTAAATATTTACCTAATGAATGTGCTTTTACTTTTGGCATGAAACGTTTACTTCTGACCATTTATATAGTCCCCTAATGTTTCTTTCTTATGACCATATGGTAAAATAAATACATCTATTGAAAAAATATGTGTTGTAGTAACAGGGTATGATATTTATTAACTATTCTTGTGCTATGTGTCTGTAGAAGGGAGCATCTTACGGTTGTGTTACAATTAAAATTGTATTGTTTTAAGATCTGTTATTGCCAATCTTAGCTGAGCAGTGAAATTATAATAATGCATTGACTAAGCAGTATTCTTGGGTGGAATCTCCTTTATAATATGGTCCACTGTATTAAAACACATCTTTGTGAACCATGCCAAACCAGGTTGGATTACCTCATACTCTTAGTAAGTGGAAGTCCCACTAAGGCATGTGCTTCTGCAGTTTCCAGCTTTTGCTGTTAATACTTGTCTGGATATATTCATAGGTGGACAAAACATTCCTGTTAGGCAAAACTATAAAATAGCTGTGTCCTTGGTGTTTCTAGTGTTCCTTTATGTACTCTTTCTCGTTTAACGAAGTCCCTCCTTTAGGCATCCACTCACTTCTTCTGATATCCATCACTTATGTGCTGCTTATTAAAGGATTTGATTGTTAGTAAACAGATAAGAAAGGAACATTGGAACTGGGTGCTTGAATCCCCGAATGTAGTAAACCTGAGAGCAAACCTGATTTACTTGTGTTTGGATAATAGGCCAGAAAAGTTGTAATAGGGTAACCGGCTAGAGAAGTCTGACTTTTCTCAATTCTCTATCCTTTGTTTTCCTGATTAGGTTGAATTAGGATCCCATCATAACAACTGGAAATCTATGTTCTGTGAGTGGTGGGGAAAAGAGGGAAGAAGCAGGTTAAATTTTTTTTTTTTTTAGTATTTTTAAAATCTGATGCTTATTTTGTTCTTCCTTTGCGGTCATAGTTTTTCTCCTGTAGAATTGCAAAAGTGCGTTTTGTTTCCTTTGACATCTCAATATTAATTTATCTGAGTACTCAGTGAACATTGTGTGTCGTAATCCCCCTTTTTAAATGAAATCCAGTATGTTCCTTTGCTTCCTATATTTCTGCCTCAAAGTGTCATTGACATAGCCTGTATTGCAAGTAGCTTGTATTGTCAGTACTTTTACTGGATTTTTGTCTTCATCAGAAGTTGAATTGTTTTAAGTTCTTTACTCATTCTCATTGTCTATTTTACCTACCTACATTGGTTATTCTGTAAAATCAGGATCAGCAATAGTTATAGAACTTCTGAATTCAAAATAGGTGTAAAGTACGTTTGCATAGTCACAATGTTATAGATCTTAATCTTAATACTATAAGAACCGAAAATATAGCCTCATTTGTTCCATTTCTTCCTTAAACATTCAGTGGAGGTACTGACATCTTCTGAGCGGTAGTTTTTATTTTTCAGTTTCTTTTGGCTACCGACCTAATTTATTGTCATACTTAATTAACATGATAATCAGAAGAAACTTTTAATCCAAACCCCACCGTAGCATTAAGCAATTATTTTTTTTTCTCCTTTCTACCCTCTGAGGTTATTTTGGTTTCCATGTTTTCTCTTGGGCTTAAAAAAAACTATTATTATTGTTCTTTTTCATATCAAGACTATGCATATAAGGAGGGAAATTTATGCCCAGTGATATATTCCTTTCCGGGTCATAGAAATGCCCTCAACACCAAATATAAAAATCGCTCTGAACTAAATTAACTGTGTATCTTCTAGAAGCTCTGGTCGTGATTTTCACTTATGGATTAAAAAACAAAAAATCAGGAAATGTGTTCATAAAGCATAAATCTCGCATACCTGACCAGTACAGTGTCGTGTGACAATTGAGAAAGTAGTCCAGGCCTTTTTGTTCACGTAGTGAGGAGTGTTATTCCAATTGTATTTGGCTAACTTGTGAATTTTGAAACTGCGCTTTGAAAGAGAGAGTAACAACATTTTGGAAGACGATTTTCAACTTTTGTTCTAAAATTAGTGTGTTAAAAAAGTGTGCATCTCCTTATTATTGTAAAAGATAATTTAATTGTGTTTAAATTGAGAAACACTCTTGTTTTATATTTTTTTCTTGCATGGAATATATAACCTTTAAATTAATAACACCAGGAAAATTTGACTTTCCATTTTTAGAACAACAAATTAAATAAAATTCTAGAATGCTTTGAGATAGTCACCATCGAGTATTTTGAAACAGTTTGAAAAACTGCTAGAGGTTGTTCCTCCAATGACCTAGGATTTTTAAACTGTATTTTCTACATTACAGCATTTATTTTGCAAAGTAAATTTCTGTTTTGGCTTATAGATTTACTTTTAATATTAAAGGAGATTACTAGCTTCAGCAGTAATATTGTAAATAGTTACCAGAACCTATATTTTTTATATTGTCAACTTCAGTCTGAATCCTTTTCCTCTGTTTTAAAGCTTATGTTTTCTACTTAGAAAGTTCTCTGTAGCTTAGAAGAAACAATTATTAATTTAAGAGTGTGTAGTAGGTATGATTATTTTTAAAGAATTAGCATAAATTAGCATAAAGTCTGATAATGTTACAAAGGTGATTTAATTCCCATTTATTATGAAAACATCCTATCTTTTTTATGAATACCAAACAATTGTTACCTTTATATCCTTTTTTACTATAAAAGGATAAAGTACTAGTGTTAATTATTCCTAAAAAACTCAAAATTGCTTTTTACACATCATATTATTGTATGTCCATGGAAATAGTATCAGAGAACTTCAGATAGGGAAAAGATGATTTGGTGTAGTTCTTACATTTCCTCTTCTGCACCTGCTGAAAGTGTTCCTTTCTTCTTAGTTTTTACATGCTTGCTTCTGACATTAAATATTCCACCCATATATTCTTTCTGCACTTCTCATATTAACAGTGTTACTCTATCTCAGGCTAAGTTTTATTATACATGAGAATTTAGTTTTTCTACTACTGAGTTTGACACATTTTAGGTTTCTCTATGTACAGCAGGAGATCTGTTCTAAGAACCCCAAAGGACGCCTGAAACCACAGATAGTACTAAATCCTATATGTAGTATTTTTTTTTCTATACATGCATAGATTTTCACTTAAAGGAAACACTTTACAGCTTCTCTTTGGCATATCCAAATTGCCAGCATCACTACTTTTGCACTTTGGACTCATTATTAAGTAAAATAAGGGTTGCTTGAACAGAGGACTACCGTACCACAACAGTTGAGCTGATAACCAAGACCGCTAGTTAGTGACTGAGCAGCGGGGAGTGTATACATTGTGGGTATGCTGGACAAAGGGGTGATTCACACTCCTCTCTGGGTTGAGCAGGACGGTGCGAGATTTCATCACACAACTTAGAATGACACTAATTTAAAACTTATGAATGGTTTGTTTCTGGAATTTTGCATTTAATAATTTTTGGTTGGCAGGTAACTGAAACCACAGAAAATGAAACCTCCGACAAGTAGGGACTACTGTATGTGTTACCATCTTAATGAGTTAGAGAAAAAAACATGTGACCCGCCCAAGTTATAAACGGTGTTTGATAAAATTCTGCATTCATTCATCATAAAACCTGAAGCAAATCTAATGTGATAAAGGGTATCTAGTTTTTAATCAAGTTTTGTAATTAATGTTGAAATATTAAATATTCCCTCTGAGATTGGGAGAGATAAGGTTGTCCATTATAACTACTTCTAGTCAAAGTTGTAGTAGAGATCCCGATCTTCACTAAGTTAAGGAAAAGATTTAAAAACATAAGAATTTGAAAGGAAGAACTAACAATTCACAGACCACATGATTGTGTGTTTAGAAAAATCTAAAAATTATTAGAAACGATGAGAATTTCACAAGATTGCTAATTAAGAAAATCAAAGATCATTTGTATTTTTATATTCTAGCAACAGTTAGGAAAGGGAAATCTAAAACAGTATAATTCATAATAGCATAAAAAATATGATGTACCCAAGAATAAGTCTAAAAAATGGCCTAAGACTTCTAGGAGGCTTATTGAAACAAATCATATAAGACCTAATTATTGGGGCAAAATACCATGTACGTGGATTGATAGACTTGATATCATATAGCTATTCTCCCTAAATGTATTTATGTATTTAATATCCCAGTCAAAACCTTAAGGTTTTTTGGTGTTTTTTTGTTTGGTTGGTTGGTTGGTTTTGTTGTTTTGGTGGAACTTAAAGAACTGATTCTATAATTTTATGGAAAATCAATAAAGGACTAAAGTAGCCAAGACATTCCCAAGGAAGACAATATGGGAAGACTTACTTTACCGGTTATTAAGACTTTTTAGAAAGTATAGTAATTAAGACACTGTCACGAGTAGTATAGTGATGCATGGACCAGTGGAACAGAAGACTTACAGTTTACTTGATATATGACAGATATCTTCTGGAAATAGTGAAAAAAGAATATCCTTTCAATAAATGGTGCCGGAAAAATTAGGAAAAATTAATTTGGACTTTTACCTCACAATAGTCACAAATTCGGGGTAAACTAAATGCCTGGATGTAAGATGCAAAACAACACATAAAGCTTTTCGAAGATAATATGAAAACATATTTTTATTTGGAGAGCTTGTAGAGCCTCTTTTTTAAACTAGAAAGCTGAAATTAACTATTTTCATTAAATTTAAGATGTTGAGTCTAAGATTTACCATTATTTAATTTTGAATTTTTAAAATAAAATATTGTCAGTGAAGCATGACGTGCTGTTGATTATAAAATGCATCCCAATTTCCACTTTTTAAAATACTTTTACGTCTTATAAATAATGAAATATAGTGCATTTTCTGAACTCCCATCAAATGTGGACGCAGTTTAGGTTCTGTCATATCAGATGAATTCCCACAATTTGGAAGGTAAAAAGACAGGGAAGCGTTCTTTTGCTGCTGTTTTAGCTGGTTAGCAAAGTAGTTGTAAGATCTGAGCGAATAGAAGCAGTTAGGTGAAGTGTCTGGACTGAGCATTCCAGAGTTTAACTCCAGCTTCATGGATGTGTAGAGACAGTAGTGGCAGCAGCTTTTGGACCTCTGACTTCAGTGTACCCTTTATTTCTGCACAGGCTACTCCTGATTTCCAATCCCTCAGTATTTTTAATGAAAAGCATCTTAGTCCTTGTATTCAGTGCTTTTCTGGTTTGAAATCTCTAAACTGATTTTTTCTTTTCTGCTTTGGGTACTGATTAATACATTTTTATTGGCACAAGGAATAATTCAATGTTTAATTTTTTATTTAAAATATTGTAAAATATAAATTATGTAATATTCATCATTTTAACCACTCATAAGTATACAATTCAGTGGCATTAAATACTTTCAAAATGACATATAAGCATTACCATTATCTATACTCAAATTTTTTATCTTCCCTAACAAAAACTCTACCTGTTAAAAAGTAATTCCTTCTTTCTCCCTTCCCAGTCCCTGGTAACCTCTCTTCCACTTTCTGTCTTTATGGATTTGCCTACTCTTGGTACTTTATGTAAGTGAAATCTATAGGATTTGTCATTCTTTGTCTGGCTTATTTCATTGAGCTTAATGTTGTCAAGGTCCATCTATGTTGTGGACCTATATCAAAGTAACTACCAAACTGTTTCACCACCAGCATTCCATTTACATTCCCACCCGCAGTGTATGGGGGTTCTAGTTTCTCCACATCCTCACCGACACTTCTTTTTCTTTTTATTATAGCCATCTTAGTGGACATAAATTGTTATCTCACTGTGAGTTTTGTATTAGGTTATTTGTTCTTAGTGGCAGTTTCTCAAAAATTTATATAGAATCTGAAATCTAAATAGAATTACCATATGACCTAACAATTTCACTGCCAGGAATATACCCAAAAGAATGAAAACAGAGACTTGAATAGATATCGATGTTCATTGCAGCATTATTCATAGTAGCCAAAAGATGGAAACAGTCCAGTGCCTGTTAATAGATGAATAGATTTAGTAATACATGCATACAGTGGATAATTATTCAGTCATAAAAAGGAATGAAATTCTGATATATATAATGGGTAATCCTTGAAAACACTATGGTAAGTGAAATAAGCCAAACACAAAAGGACAAATATTGTATGATTCCACTTACATAAAATATCAGAATAGGCAGATTTATAGAGACAATGTAGAAGAGAGGTTCCCAGGTCTGGGAGACAGGTAATGAGAGTTATTGCCTAATATGAGAAAGGTCATAATTTAGTATCAAATGGAACCTAGTTCCACCTCTCACATTGTATAAAAATTCTTCTGCAGCATCCCTGACAAACAATTAAACATTCAGTTAAATGTTCTTAATAGTAAGGCAGCTTGTTCCTTTGCTAAATATCTTTACTGTTAATAAAGATATCAGATATCTCATAATGTGGAACTCAAATATACCTTTTTGAACTTCTGTCTCTAGGTTCTAACATCATCCTAGTTTAGTCCTTGGGAATAGCACAGAACAATGTTTCTTTTTAACTCATATCCCCACTCTCTCGCTATTTGACGTGCACACACACCTTTAGACCTTTGACACCGGTTATTTGCTGTTTGCCTTCAAATGTATCCTGGTAATCCCATCCAGAACCAAAAACACATTTGCCAGTTCTGGTACCCTCTTGAGCTTTTGTTTTCTTCTGGTCACTTAATGCCTTTTCTTAATACTCACTCAAATATCTTGAAAGCCAGTCTTCCATTTCTTATACAACTGAATCTGTTCTTTCAAAGGCCACCATGTACCCTTAACAGTCAAGCTACCCTCTGGGCTAGTGTCAGTCCTGAATTTCTAGTTATCTCGAGTTTTGCCTTAATGTCTCACTGACATCACAAAGTCAGCAAGTCCTAAACTGACTTTAAATTACTCCCTTTAAATTACTTCTGCCCCTCTTCTTATAATAATATTGTCCAATTATCATAATTTATGCTTGAAACCTCAGAGCATCTTTGATTTCTCCTATATCCTTATTTTTCCTGTCTAGTCAGTGGAGCCATCTTGATTGGGATTAGTGCCCTTTTAACAGACCTCAGAGAGCTAGCTTATCCCTTCCTGTGTGTAAGATTATAGCTAGAAAGCACCATCTATGAACCACAAAGCAGGTCCTCACCAAGCACAAATCTGTTGGTACCTTGATCTTGGATTTTACAGCCTCCAGAACTGTGATAAATTTCTGTCGTTTATAAGTCACCCAGTTCATGGTATTTTTTTTTTTTATAGCAGCCCGAATGGACTAAGACAGTTACTATTCTTATTTAGGCTTATGTGACTGTGACCTCCAGGTCAGTAAGGACTATCACTGTAGTATTCCTGATGCCTAGTACATCATGTGACACTGATATTAGACTTTTATAAAATGTGTCAAAAGGGTGATTTTCTTTTAGAATTAGATGATAATGTATCTAAGCACTCACTCAGCATATTATTTTGGCCAACACATAGAAGGTACTCAGTAAATAGTAATCCTTTCCTTATAAGACAGTTTATACTTTATATTAATTGATTACATTTATTAATTTACTTAAAGTTGAAAAATAAATATTGAGCTCCGTTGTGCTGTTTGTGTGCTAGGTGCTGTGATATAGAAATGACAGTCCTCAGGGAGCTTACAGTCTAGTGGTGGAAGCAGGCAGATAGTCAAGAATTAAAAACAGTGTGTGTATTACGTTTCAAGTGTGCCCCAGGGCAGAGGAATCATAGGAGGAGGAGCATATAATTCAGAATGGGTGTAGGCCAGCTGTCCCCAACCTTTTTGGCACCAGGGACCGGTGCTCCTATGAGAATCTAATGCCTGATCTGAGGTGGAGCTGAGGTGGTGATGCTAGTGCTGGGAAGCGGATGCAAATACAGATGAAGCTTCACTCACTGCCCTGCTGTTCACCTCCTGCTGTGTGGCCCGGCTCCTAACAGGCCACGGACCGGTACCGGTACTGGTCTATGGCTCGGGGGTTGGGGACCCCTGATGTAGGAGATGGAAGACAGAGGAATTTCCTAAAAAAAGAAATACTTAAACTGAATTTTAAATATCGAAGATGTATAAGACTTTCATAAAGAAGAGGAAACTTTATTTAGAGACATAAAAGAAGACCTAAGTAAATGGAGTTACATACCACAGACGGAGGATGGATTGGAAGAGTGAATATGGTAAAAATGTCAGTTTTTCAAAAATTGCTCACTAGATTTATTGAAATCTAAATCCCTGTAGGTTTTTCTGTGAAACTTGACAACTTGATTAACAGTTTCTATGGAAGTGGAAGGAGGTAAGAATTGCCAACATAGTCTTAAAAATCAAGATGGGAAAATTTCTTTTCTTTAATCCATTTTTTTCATCAGCAAATTTGAATGTTTGCTGTATATAAGGCACTGCTGGACCCTAGTGAATATGAGACATGACTCCCACCCAAAGATCACAGTCAAATCACTTCTAGTGATACTAGGGTTTTTAATAAACCACTTCCTAACGTATCAGAGGAGTGCCCAGACTACCAACAAACTTAATTGCTCTAATTTTATTATCTGATTTGAAAATTTTTCCTGGTTGTAATGTTCTTTCTTTACATTTTCTGTTATTACTTTTGTTAATTTCTTTTAACAGGATGCCTAGCAGTAGGTTTTACTTTAAATAGACCTTTAAGATGTCAATTGGATTACAGCCTTGTTAGAAGGGGAGGGGAGGATCTCCTGCAGAGTGAGATCCAGAGAAGTTACTCACCTTTGGGGAGTGAGGAAGGGAGACTTGGAGGGTGCCACAGGAATGGGTTTTGAGGCTCAGCCTATGAGATGTCTGAGAAGCCTATAAAAAAAAGGAAGATGGATAACAGATTGACGGGTAATACTAAATAGAGGTTGCTAATGAATTCTATACACTTATATGGGATTAGGTGGCTGAATACATGCTACATGGCAAGGTAGTTGGGAAAGATACACTTGCTTGGAACAGTTGCTTATCATATTAAAGAAACGAAATTGGACTCCCACCTCTTACTATCCATAAAAATCTATTCCTAGTAGATTGATGATTAAAAAGAAAAATTCAGAAAGCTTTTTTAAAAAGGGGGCATACATTTATGAGCTCAAGGCAGGGAGGGAATTCTTAAGTCCAAAAATACTAACCATAAAAAAGTTGGTAAATTTGAATACAGATAGAAACTTCTATTTATTAAGGACCCCCCCCCTTAAGAGACTAGTAAAACAAGGTACAGAGTAGAAGATATTTGTAATACATGTGTTACTTACCTATTATTTTGTAATATATTATCCCAGAATTTAGCAGCTGAAAACAGCAAACATTGATCTCATAGTTTCTGTGGATCAGGAATCTAAGCAGCTTAGCTGGGTGGCTCTGGTTCAGTGTCTCTCATAAGGCTGTAGTCAAGGGGTCAGCCAGGCCTGCAGTCATCTCAAGGCTAGACTGAGAAAAAATCTACTTCTGTGTCCACAAGGGCCTCTTCACAGGGCCACCTCATAGCATGGCAGCTGGCTTTTCCCAGAGTGAAACATCCAGAAGAGAATGAGAGAGATTTAAGGTGGAAGCTACAATCTTTTTATAATTTAATCTTAGAAGTGACATCTCATTACTTCTGCAATGTTTTGTTCATAAGGAGCAAGTCAGTAATTCCAGCCCACACTCAAGGAGAAGAGGTTTTACAAGGGGGCGTGGGTACCAAGAGGTGACGATCATTGAGGACCATTTTAGAGGTTACTTACCACAACACATAATGAATGAATGGTATGAAAAATATACATAAAAAATTGAATTACTGTGACAAAGATAGAACACCAGATAGAAAAAGGGAAAAACCAGAGTAGGCATTTGATTTAAAATATTTTAAATGACCAATAAACATACATAATTTTATAATAAAAAAATTTATCTTAATTTTCATCTCTACACAGTAAAGTTGAGTATGTTTTCCTATTTTTATTGGGTGTTGAATTTTTTTTCTTGAATTATTTGTGAACATTTTATGCCTATTTATGTATTGTGCTATTTGCTTTTAAAATTCATTTTTAGATGTTCTACAGTTATATTATGGATATTCTTTATCCATTCATTGTATGTCTAAAATATTTTCTTCTAGTCTTTTGTTATAAAGAAATTTGTTATTGTTTGGTCAACTTTATTCATCTTTTTCTTTATGGTTTTGGTTTTTGTTTCTTGTTTGGAAACCTTTTAGTATCCAGAGTTAAAAAAGATATTCTCTTAGTTTGTCTTCTGATAAAGTTTTAAAATTTTTTGTAGGTTTTTAAGTGGTTTGGCATTTGTTATGTGAAGCTATTTGGGGGGATATAATTATCTCAGCACCTTTGTGCACGTGAGCATGGTCTTTTTCTCTCTGGTTTGAAGCCACCTCTAACATTTACCAGTTTCCCATGGGCCTATTTCTGAGCTATCTCTTGACCTGTTTGTCTGTAACAACACCAGGTCCACAGTGCTGCTTTCTACTATATCTTTTTTTGGTATTGCAAGTCTCTTTGTTCATTTTTTGCAAACATATACTTATTTACTCTTCCGTGTGACTATTAGAATCAGGTTGTTGAGTTCCATAAAAAATCCTACTGAGACTTTGATAGTGATTGCATTAAATTTATGTATTAGTATAGGGACATATATTAGATACTTATAAATTGAGTTTTCCAATTCATGAACATGGTCTTTAACTTCATTTATTTAGACCTGTTATTTCCTCAAATAAATGTTTGCAGTTTTCTATATAACATTCTCATACTTATTGGGGGTTAGGTTTATCCCTGAGAATCTTATGCTAATGCTAATGAGATTTTTTTTTTTTTTTAATCTTATCATTTGTTGGTGGTATATAGGAAAGCTATTGGTTCTTTTATACATTGATTTTTGCATCTGGTTCTTAGAGAACTCTTATTACTTCTCAGGTTCATAAGTGCATTGTCCTGGATATTTAAGTAACATGCATATACAAATAATGATTGTGTTATTTTTTTTCCTTTCCCATTCTTATAAGTCTTTTTGTTATTATTGTTCTAATATACTGTTTAGGGCCTTCATTTAATACTTGTAGTGATAATAGGTATCTTTATTTCTCCTTTCTTTAGTGAGAATGCTTCTGTATGCTTGGTGATTTATTATAAACTTTTTTTTTTATTATAAACTTATTGTAGACACCCTGTATGAAATTTAAGGATATTTCTTCCATTTTTGGTTTGCTAAGAGTTGTTTTTATTTTATTTTT
>NW_006434839.1:1739858-1789313 GCF_000325575.1 Pteropus alecto
GATTTTTTCCGCATCTATCAAGGTGATCATTGTGATTTGTTTTCTCGTTTTCATCTGTTAACGTAATTATATAAGCATACATCTTAGTTTTGAACAATTCATATTGCTGAACACATTTTATCACAATATGTATTCTTTTAATTCATTGTTGAATTTGATTGCTAATAACAGGTTTTTATTTAGGGGTTTTACATTTGTGTTCATAAATGAGATTAATATCTATAACTGGGTTGTGCTAGTCCACCCAGTTTTGGTATCGGTTATATTAGTGTTGTTAGAAAGAGCTGATTTGTTTTCCAGATTTTGTATGATCTTGATTGGTTTTTATACAAGACCAGAGAAAATATTTTTTCAAAGTTGGTTGAATGGGCATTATTTGGCTCATTCTTTTTTTTTTTTTTTTAAACACCTACAGCACCTGGCATTCCTAGGCACTCTCCCATCCAAGTACTAACCAGGCCCGACCCTGCTTAGCTTCCAAGATCAGACGCGATCGGGCACGTGGGCACATTCTTTAACTTTCAACCTTTCCAAATGAGTTTTAGATATAGATCTTATATACAGCATTTGTTTAGGTTTTGGTTTTTGACCCCAGTATTGTTTTAAATATCCCATTTAGATTATATTTTTTCTTTTAACCTTTTACATCTTACGTTCAGTCGTCATTCTTAGGAACTGCTTCCTACCATGAATCAAAAAATGATCAATTCTCCCCTTCCTCAGAGTAACTGCTTTTATTTTATGTGATTCGATCCCGTAATATTTTGTTCTAAGGGTGGGTGGGGGAAAAGATGGAGATAGAGAGGTCTGTGCTGCTCTTTAAAAGCAAATGTATAAACCAGATAAGAACTCCATCACATCACAGGTCACTGTCACGGTCCTCTGATCTTGCTCTTTCCTACCGCTCCACCCATGTCTCCCAGCAATTTTTGCCTGCCTGCTAAATGCTGTAGTGTAATTATTTCACATAGCATATGTTATGGGATTCTAAACATTCAAAGTGTTCTCTCTAGAAAGGTTCCATAAAAAGTTAACAATTTGAGGAAATAATAAAAAGTTTCTCACTGTCTAACCTGTTCACTTTCAGAGTTCAGACATAATGAGAGGATAATATATTATTTGAATCTTAATTTGATTTCTGCACTTTGCATATCAAGTGATTCATCTAAAACGTATCTGAATTGATTTGGCTAGCAAGAGATACCCTGTACTGTATTCCCCTCTTGGGATTTCATAATTGGACATTGGCATATTAAAGATTGAAAAGAACTATAGTAAAGAAACTTTTGTTTAAATTAGAATTTTCTCAACTTCTTTGACTATGGAACATTGCTTCTGTGTAGTATGTGTTAATATACCATGAAACATTTAAGGAAATGCTATTCTAATACCAATCAAATTCTTGTGCGTTCTGTTGTTTCTGACCCTTTGGCTTAGAATGATTTCCTCCTCTTCCTACCCCACCCCTCACCCCCTGCAGAGCCTGCCTCACTGGGAGGCTTTTGGAAGTGTTTTGATTGTCTCAATGACTGGGAAATATTATTTGACTTTTAATACCCACAAATCAAAGACCACAATACACCTGAAGTCCTGCACAGCAAAGGGTTGCCCCACCCAAAATACCATTTTTATACCCTCAATTTATACTCATCCTTTAAAACTCAGTTCTGATTATCTTTCCAAAAAGCTTTCTCTAACTGCTTTTTGTCTCTTTCTCCCCTTTTCCCCACCTTGATCATACCTACTTGATGCTCTTATGACATTTTATACACATGTTGATTATTTGAACTAACCAGGTTGTAGTACAGTTATGGTTAGGTACCTTGACCTTGCTGTGAGTTCAAATCTCTAAGGGCAGAGACATTTTGTAAGCTTGGTACATGGCATCTAATAAGTCTTTTTTAAAATGCATGTTACATGGATACATTAATGATTGAATTGTACATTTAGTATAAAACAAGTGTGGTATGACTCTTTGAAACCTACCGCTTTCTTAGACTGCATTAATAATCTCATGCAGTTGTGGGAAATAATAATCCCACTGTGCTCTCATCGCACAAAATTAAAATTGGCTTTTTTTTTGTTGTTCAGGTATGCATAGCAGGTTTTAGAGTAGTGTTTTGTTTTGATTTTGACCCTGGCTGCACATTGTAAACACCTGAGAAACTTTTAAAAATAGAGATGCCTGAGTTCTTTTCCCCAGAGGTTCTGATTTTTGAGGGTGAGGCCTGGGCCTCTGGATTTTTAAAAGCTCCCCAGGTCACTTTTAATCTGCAGTCAAGATTGAAAACTATCATTTAATGAGACACTGATAAATAGCATTTTCTTCAAAATGCTATGTTCAGTAAACATAAGAGTGAGAAGTTACTGAATCATTGAGGAACGATGAAAGGAATGGAGATTTTTAGCTTAGAAAAAAATGAGAACTAAGAACCTGTGTGAGTTCTGTTGAAGACAAGGAACACTGGCAGTCTTGCTCACCATTGTATCTTCCACTCTCAGCACAAGCCCAAACACAGAGTGGGGATTCGGTAAATTTGGTTGAACATTGGCGGAGTGGTAGGCCTGTCATTACTATGTTTAAAAACACAGTCATTTCAGAATATATAGAGGTCATTTATTGATCCACAGAAATGTTTCACAGAAATAATGTGTCCCACTTAATTTTATATAAAATCAAAATAATGAACTGAGTGTTTTACTTCATTTATTGAATATTTCAGTTTATTATATACTTTGTGCCAGGCACTGAGGATTCCATCTAATTCTCAGATCAACTCTATGAAGTTTGTATCATTCAAATAATAGGACTCTGTCAAGCTAGTTCTGTTTTATAGATGAAGAAACTGACACTTGGGGGTTAAGTAACTTGCCCAAGGTTACAGAGCTAATACGTGACAGAGCTGGAATTCTGACTTTAAAGCCTGTGCTCTTAACTACTATGCTATACCATAAATCTCCACTCGTAAGAGTCCTAAGACTTACATATTATAATATCCCATTTCGTAGTGAAGAAGTAGATTTAGAAAAGTTATGCAGCTGGCATGCTGCTTAAGTGGAAGATCTGGGTTTCAAACCCAGACGTCGTGACTCTACAGACCACACTCTTAACCACCATGTTATCAGAGCCTCTCCAGGTACTATTGTACAATGTAATGTACAGCTGTTTTCGAGAGGTTAACCATGTTTGACAGCTGGTGGTGTTCTCTTTGTACCTTTTGGCACCTTCACTGGTTTTCTACTGATGGTTTTCAGTCTGGATTATTATCTTAATCTATTTAATGCCCTGGGCTGTTCTTGTCTTAGATAATAAAACATTACAAGGTTCTTTTCTTTTAGTTAGGATTATAAATTAGAATTTGGATAAACTGTACTTATATATCAATGTACTGATATCTCTTTGTTAGCTTTATTGTTTGAATCTATTTTCCAGACTTAAAAATTTGATACTCTGTCAGTAAAAGAGTTTGTTTTATTTATAAATTATGTGAGTACTACTGTACAGAATGAAAAGCTAAAAATGAAATGAGTCGTGATGGCTTTGTCTTTAGCTAATATCTGAGGGCATAATACCCTTAGGGCAAGGTTCATCATTGACAATAGTGGATACAAATCCACATTTTGAATAATCAGGTTAATTTTTAAAAATTTTTGGCCAGTTTTGTCAGTTATGATTAGGTCAGTGTTTCTCAACCTGGGCACTGTGACATTTTGGCCTGGATAATTTTTGGTTATGGGGAGGGGCTGCCCTGTGCATTGCAGGATGTTTGGTGGCATCCCTGGCCTCTACCTACTAGGTGCCAGTAGTACCCTCTCTTCAATTGTGACAATCGAAACTGTTTTCAGAGGCTGCCAAATATCTCCTGGGGGCAAAATTGCCTCTTGTTGAGAATCACTGGATTAGATCACTGTTTTAGTCCTTTATCGTGGCTGACAAATAGCTTGCACTAGGATAGGTAAGGTGTCAGCTTTGACTTTTTTTCTTATCAGCAGTAGTGTTATCATCAATATGATGTTTGAGCATCATATTGTCTATAGGAAATCTTTTTAAGCCACTTGTCTATTTTGTAAGGTTTACTTTAGTTAAAACTAGATAACATAATCCATACGTTCACTTAACTCAATATTTGTAAGCTGTAATATGTCATAAGATAAATGAGCAAGATGAATGAGAACCCCACTGTCAAGTGCTCTGCAGTGTGGAATGCCCAGTTTTCAGTGTACTTGCATGTCTATATGTGGCATATCTTTCTGATATGAACCCTAGGTGAGAGTTCTTTTATAAATAATAAATATGAAAAATCTTAATTTTCTTAATTTTCTAGATGAATACTTTACTAAATTATGTAATCTTCCTACATCCCCAATAAAGAGTCTCCTACGTGCCCTCATAGGTGCATGGGGATCTATTTTGTAAATGAGTTTGGCTATCGCATTGTAACCTATTGTTCAATTTTTGTCATTGCAACCATAGTACTAAAAGGAGAAAATAATTTTTCTTACTTTCACTTGACCAACTCATCAGGTTAACTGATGATGCCTATTAAAAAATATTTGCTATCAAATTAGGTGTGAGTCATAGTTAAAGGAAAATCATGACCCTGTGTCAAAGACTGGAGAATGAATGTTCATTTTACAGTTTTAAGTTAAAATTAAATGTTTAAGTTTTTATCATTGCTTATGATTCCCTGTTTTAACTGACCTTTCAATTAACCAACCACTGGCCTTTATTATATTGAATAGAGGGGCTTCTTTTGTACCCACTTCAGTATTAAAATTGTGATGATTTACTTTGTGGAATTGGGATTACAGTTTCCCTCAGCACCCTACTTTTCTGGCCATCTGAACTCAGCTGAATTATTACACAAAAAGTTTTCAAACTTCCTCTTTTCAATGGCCATTTACTGATTCAGAACTTAGCTTCCTCCTTAGGTTATAAGGATATTAAATCTGTCAGCAGTAATTCATACTCTCATTATTTGTCTATAATTGTAGCATGCTTTTAATGGGACTCTACTCTAGTACCTCTCTGGCTTGGTAGTCAACCTAAACATTGTTGGCAGAATAAACATCCTAAAATACATGTGAATCAGATCAAAAGCCATTTATAACAATAAGAACTACAAATTTTTTTTTTATTTTAGAAATTACTATTTTTGTTGGCTTAGATGTGGTCTCTGCAATCAGGAGATGTTATCCATTAAACAAATTATCAAAAAAAATACACAAGTTCTGAATTGCAATTCTGTGCAAAATACACTTTAATATATCCAATGTGGATTGGAAGGAGGGTGATCAGGAGAGGCCTCTGTGAGGAAGTGAGATCTTAAGATCTCTTCTATCTGAAGAAGCTGGGCTAGTTTGGAAAAGTGCTGGGCAACGAGTTTTCCAGGGAGAAGGAAAGACTTTGCTGCTGGAAGGCTGTTGTGGTTGAATTTATTGAGTAAGAGATGGAGAGAATAGTGCCTGATGAGGCAGAAAGTAGGCAGGGACAAGGCATTTAGGATCTTGTATTCCATGCTAAGAAGTTTAGGTTTTATTCTGAGTCATTGGAAAGCTGCAGAGAGTTTAAACAAGGAGAGTGATGTGATCGGATTTGTGTTTTGGGGATTTTACTCTGGAGAATGGATGACCGAGGAATGGGAGTAGGGCAGAAGAAGTTGGGAAACCAGTTAGGATGGCTTTGTAAGTAGTAGTTCGGGGAGAAAGGATAATAGTGTAGACTAAAGTAATGCCAGTAAATAAATAACATGAAATGATTGATTAGCTCATTAACACTATTACAATAACCTTGTGAAGTATGAACAGAATAAGATTTGGATTAAACTTATCCAAGCCCATCTAGTAAATGGTGGTGTAAAGAATTGAAACCATGATTTCAATTTGGTTGTTGTTTCTGAAAGAAAAGCCAAGCTCCCTTGAGGCTTTTTCAGCCTACCTGTATTACATTTATCTCCTCATAATGTCTTATTTACCTACACTGTAGCCACATTAAACTATTGTATTGTTCATAATTATGAAAATATCTGTACCTTGATGCCACTTTTGTTTACTATGGCTGGACTACTCGTACCCCTACATACTTCAAAATTCTAAGTGTTCTTTCTTTAAGATTCTGGTAAAATATGAAGCCTTCCAAATTTGCCTACAAAAATTGTCCACTTACCCACTTTTAACCAAAATAGTTTCTTTGCATTATAGTATGTTAATTCGACAGATGTTAATGTGATGACTGTGTGCTCGGCACTGTGTGTAGACAGTGTGGACATATTCATGTACAAAAATTGGCACAGCCACAGTCACTATGAAACCTGTAGTCTAGAGATGACATAGACCTTGAACAAAATCTGTGCACACAAATATGTAATTACAAATTTTGAAAAGTGATATGAAGGAATAGTAAAGGGTGCCTGTGGGTTCCTGAGACCCTTTTAGAGGGTCCTTGAGGTCAAAACTATTTTTAGCACTATCTGGAATATAGGGAAATCAGCATGTGTATGGACATGATAAGATTGAGTTGCTAATGGGGTTGAGATACAGCTGCTGATGAATTGATAATGTCTGCAGCTTTTGGGGAAAGTATGTTAATGTTTATTAAAAATGTTAAAAACTGTATTCGTGTGTGTGCATGTTTCTGTGTGTGTGTGTGTGTCCTTTGACCCAGCAATTGCTCTTTAGGGATTATTTCCTACAGAAATAAGAATCCCAGTAAATGTATAACTACAGTTGACCCTTGAACCCTCCATGCAGTTGAAAATCCATATATAACTTTTGACTTCCCCGAATATAACCTACTAATAGCGTACTGTTGACTAGAAGCCTTACAATAACAATTGATTAACACATATTTTGTATGTTGCATGTATTATGTATGTATTCTTACAATAAAGTAAGCTAGAGAGAAGAAAATCATGAGGAAGAGAAAATACATTTATAATGTGTGTTGGAAAAAATCTACATGTAAATGGACTCATGCAGTTCAAACCTGTGTTGTTCAAGGGTCTGCTGTATCATGTACTGCAGGTTTGTTCAGCAAAATGTGCTAACAGCCTGAATGTGAGTCTCTTAATGTCTGGTTGAGAGAACTTTGGTATAATAGCCATTTATTAAAAATAAATATCTCGATATGGGAGACTGACTACAATATTACTAGAACAATGATAGTTGCCAAGTAACACTTTATCAAGTAATATAATCTTATTTTTGTTTTTTAAAAGTGAAGAAAAAAGAGACAGAAAAATGTGGAAGAACATGATTCAGTGTTAACATTGATTACTTCAGGGCTGTATGATTGCAGGAAGATCGAAAAGTATTGATTTTTTTTACGTCGTTGTTTGACTTTGGTGAAACAAGGGGTATGTGTGTGTAAGTCTGAGGATAAAAGGGTTTGGCATCAATATTTTGCTTGCAAAATAAAAAACTTTCAAGTTAAGAATGTTAGCTGTAGAATGTTGGGTGTATCTTTAGAAATGTCAAGACATCTTCATTTTAAGCTGTGTGTATGTGTGTGTGTGTGTGTGCGTGCGCGCATGCACACAAAACATAATTTGCTGGCTTATTTCTGAAATATGTGTATGATCATAAAATACTCATGAGTTTATGTATATTAGTGTTGGAAATTCTGCTTAAATGTTAAAGTAGGATGACATAAATTGGGTTTACTAAAAATAACCACAAGTTTTGTAAGAGTCAAGTTTCTCCAATATGTGGCTATTACTGTAGAAACCTCCTTTATAATCTTAATTATTTTTTAATTTTTGTAATCTTATTTAAATAAGCAAATTTCAGTAAACATATTTTATCTTTAATCTTATTGTTTGAATTTAGCTTTAACCATGTAAACTTAGCTTTAATTATATAATTTTTTTACCTGATTAAAACTTGGTCTTAAAATGGGGGGAAAAAACTGTTATAGAGTGGCTACACTAATCTATTATGGCTTTAACTGTATATACAATTTAAAATTTTTGTAACTCGTTTTTTGAAAACTGCCAGGAACTTTAAAAAATACAACAGCATATGTAGTCCATCTTGAGGTTTAGTCTTATTTCCCACATGTAACCACTGTCAGTAGTTTCTGTATCACTTCTGAATTTATCTATACATATTGTAAGCCACCTATTCATGGACTTTGGTTGATTAAAGTAATTTTTAAGTGTGTGATAGAGTTTAAGTTAGTTTAAGAGCTGTCATTTTAATGATACTGTCTTCCATTTTATTTCTCTTCATCTATATTTAGTTGAGAGTTGGGGTGGGAAATAATCAGAGATAAGTAAAAAAGTGAATCTGGCCATTTGAACTGTTTGATTCTTTTGCCCTTAACCTTTTAAGTTGTATAAACTTTGGCTGTATCGAGTATATAAATTGCATTTGCTGTATTTTCTTTAGTATTGGAAAAAAACTGCTCATAATATTTTTGATCTAGGGAAATTTTTAAATTTAACCTAATTCTGACGATAATAGAAAAAGCAAAAATTTTACTTTTCCTTTTAATATTTTGAATTGTTAAAGAAATTGACACTTGTCCTCTTCTATGAGGTATTGAGAGAAAATTATTGGACATTTTTCAGTCTGACATACCCATGAATGTTGCGCCATCTCAATTTGGTTGTTCATCTATTGTAGTTCTGTTGTCTGTTACTGTTTATATGTATGTATGTATGATAGTAAACACAGGCATACCTAGTTCTATTGTACTTTGCTTTGTTGCATGTGCTTCATAGGTGTTGTGTTTTACAAATTGAAGGCAAGACCCTCTCTACTAGTAAAAGTTTTACAACTCATTTTATTGCAATACTCATTTTATTGCAGTAGTCTGGAACCTAACCCACAATATCTCCAAGGTATGCCTGTATATGAGTATAGTTAATGTTTTATTGATTCCCTTGGTCCAAAAGTGGGGATTTAAGTCTGAGTTTGGGCACAAAACTACCTGAGTGTATGTGCTAGTTGTTTACTGAAGTTACTGGGAACTACAGTTACTTGGCACCTGCAAACCTTGGAGGAAGTTAAAATGGCACCTGTTACCTTCCATCACTCCAAGGGAGGAGGTATAAAACCTTAGGCCCGAGTATTTCTTTCAGATTCTTTAACTATCTTACAGTGTCTTTATGTGCTTATTGCCCTCGTTCAGTTTTCCAGCTTTTCTTGAGTTGGTTTTGGCAACTTAAATTTTTATATAAATACTGTATGTCTATTTCAAATAGATTTACAATTTATTAATGTTGTTTATAATACTGTCTTCCATCTTTAAGTTGAATCTTTATCTGTATTTATTTTACCTTTCTGATTCCTGATATATTTTTTTTCCATGTTGAAACTTTCAGGAGATTGATCAATATTATTTCTTCAAAGAATCAATCCTTAGTTTAACTTAATGTACTTTTTTTGTTGTTATTCCTTCATTAATTTCTGCTATTAAAATTTATTTTCTTTTTACTTAGGGTTTTTGTTGCAGCTGTTGTTCTGGCTTGCATCAAACAATTTGTTTTCAGACCTATTTTTTTCCTAATAAGTGCATTTGAGGCTATTGGTTTTTCTCTTTTAAATTTATTGCTTTGACTCCATCTCATGTATTGATATGTAGTGTTTTCTTATCATTTCTGAATATCGTACTATCAGTTGTGGATATTTCTTTAATTCAGGAGTTACTTGAAAGATAAGTTTAAAAAAAGATTCTTAGTGGCTAGATTCATAGGTTTGGGGGGTTTTATTACTTTTTAGCTATGCTTTTGTTCTTTATAGTTTGTTATGGTTAGGGAAGGTGGGCTATGAATATCTACATTTTGGCATTTCTGAGATTTCTTTTATGGTATAATAAATAATCAGTTTTATAAATACTGATCTTTAGCTTTCAAATCCCCCCACCCCGATTTAAGATTATTTTAATTAACATATAATTCACATCTTACAAAATTTATCTTTCCAAAGTATACAGTTCAGTAGATATTAGTATATCTGGAACATTTTTATTATTCAAAAAAGAAAACTTGTTTCCATTGGCAGTCATTTCCCATTTTCTCTCCTCCCCATTCCCCTGGCAACCACTAGTCTTTATGTATCTATAGATATGCCTATTCTAGACATGTCATATAAAAGGAATCATACAATATATGGCCTTTAATGTCTGTCTTCATTCGTTTAACATAATTTTTTCAATTCATTCATGTCATAGAGTGTATCAGTCCCTCATTCCTTTTTCGGTAAATTGACATGAAATTCACATAACAAAAAAGCCATTTTGAAGTGAACAATTCAGTGGCATTTGGTATATTCACAGTGTTGTACAGCCATCACTTCTGTCTAGTTCTGTATATATGTATGCATGTATGATAGTAAACACAGGCATATCCATCATTTAAAGTAAAACCTTGTACCCATTAAGCAGTTTCTCTCCATTCTTCTCTCCCTCCCCCCAGCCCCTGACAACCACCAATATGTTTTCCATTACTATGGATATGCATACCTGTTGTAAATGTTTCATACAACATATGACCTTTTGTGTCTGGTTTCTTTCAAATAGCATCATCTTTTCCAGGTTTATCCACATTATACATTCCTTTACATGGGTGAATAATATTCCATTGTATGTATATATCACAATTTGTTTATTTGTTCATCCACTGATGGACATTTGGGGATTATTTGTAACTTGTGGCTGTTGTGAATACTGCTGCTATAAATATTGGCATATAAGTATTTGAGTACCTGTTTTCATTTCTGTTTTGGTGTATATCTAGGAGTGGAATTGGTGGGTCATATGATAATTCTGTGTGTTTTTTTTTTTTCATACTATATGTACATAATTTTTTTTAACATTTTATTCCCCCCCCAACTCTGGTAACCACTAGTCCATTGTCCATGTCCATGAGTCTCTGTTTGTCCCGTTCATTTGTTGCTTTTAGGTTTATATCCCACATATGTGATATCGTGTGATTTTCAACCTTTTCTGTCTAGCTTATTTTGCTTAGTATGATTATTTCAAAGTCCATCCATGTTGCAAATGGCAGTATTTCATCTCTTCTTATGGCTGAGAAATAATATTCCATTGTATATATGTACCATAGCTTCTTTAGCCAATCATCTATATTGCTTCCATGTCCTGGCTACTGTGAATAATGCTACTATGAACATCAGTGTGTAGTGATTTGTTTTTTGGGTTTGCTTTTTTTGTTTTGTTTTATTTTGTTTGAGGATCCACCCATCTCTACAGCAGCAGCACCATTTTACATTCCTACCAGCAATGCGTGAAGGTTCCAATTTATTTATATTCTCACCAACACCTATTATTTTCTGTGGGTTTTTTTAAAAAAATAATAGCCATCCTAGGAGGTGTGCAGTGATATTTCATTGTGGTTTTGATTTGCATTTCCTTAATGACTAATGATTTTTAACACCTTTTTATGTGCTTGTCGGCCTTTTTTTGTATAGGTTTGGAGAAGTGCCTATTCAGGTCCTTTTCCCATTTTTTAATTGGGTAGTGTTTGTTTTTGAGTTGTAAGACTTTTTATTTTTCCTAGACACTAGACCCTTATTAGATATATGATTTGCAAATATTTTCTTTCATTCTTTAGGTTGTCCTTTTACTTTCTTTTTATTAGCATAATTAGCAAAAGACATAGATAATTTTTTGGCACAAATTTTTCTTTTAATTTTTTTTTTCTTTAAGCGAGGCAACCTTTGGTTGACCTCACAGATTGCAAGGACCTTGTCAATTTACAATCCCTTATTTTTTACGCCTACAGCACCTGGTCTTCCTAGGTGGTCTCCCATCCAAGTACTAACCAGGCCCAACCCTGCTTAGCTTCCGAGATCAGATGGGATCAGGCTTGTTCAGAGTGGCATGGCCATAGACTGCAAATGTTTTTAATTTTGATGAAATCCAATTTACTTTTTTATTTTGTTGTTCGTGCTTTTACCGTTGTAACACATTTCCAAGTCCAAGATCATTAAGATCTACTCTTTTGTTTCTTCTGAGTTTTATAGTTTTAGCTACTACAGTTAGATCATTTTGAGTTAATTTTTGTATGTGTTGTGAGGTAGGGGTGGGCATTTACAGAATACATTTCCTTCTGAGCGCTGCTATTGCTGTATCCCATAAGTTTTGTTATGTTGTGTTTTCATTTTTATTTTTTTGAAAGTATTTTCTAGTTTCCCTTGTGATTTCTTCTTAGACTTCGCATCTATATTCATTAGGGATATTGGTGTGTAGTTTCTATTGGAGGGGGGAGTATGGTTTCATGTTGGCATAAGGGTAATGTTGCCCTTAGAAAGTGACTTGGAAAGTGTACTCTCCTGTTTTTTGGAAGACATTGTGTAGAATTGGTCTTATTTCTTTTTTAAACATTTTGTGGATTTTGCCACTGAAACCGTTGAGTCTAGAGATTTCTTTTTAGAAAAGTTTTTAAAATACAAGTTTAATTTCTTAATAGTTGTAGGAACATGCAGATTATCTCTTCCACCTTGTGGGAAGATATTTTGTATGCAGTTTTTGAGAAATTGGTTCATTTCTTCTAAGATTTTGAATTTATAGTTTTTCATAGTATCCTCTTAATATCTTTGGGGCTTTTTTCATTACTAATGTTGGTAATTTGTGTCTTCTTTCATATTTATAAATTTTATTGGTGTTTTCAAAGAACTAGCTTTGGTTCCATTAATTTTTTTTCTTTTTTCAACTGTTTTAAGTTTTTTGATTTCTGCTGTTTGTAATCTCTCCTACTTTCTTTAGGCTTATTTTGCTCTTTCTCTAGTTTCTTAAGGTGAATTTGAGATCATTTTTCTTTAATGGTCTATAGCCCACTCTACTACTTTAGTTGCATCCTACAGATTCAGTATGTTTGGATTTAGGTTTACCAGTTTAGCAACTTATTTTCTGTTTTAAAGTTTTAAAGTTTTCTTTGTTTTGTTTTCTTAAATTATTATTATTTTCTTTTTTAAAATTTTCATTCCTTTTTATAATTGCTGGATTACATTTGCTAGTATATTGTTAATGTTTTTTTACATCTGTGTTTACAAGGGATGTTAGTATGTGGTTTTGATCTTCCTCTTTGATCCAAGGATTATCAAGAAGTGTATTGTTTAATATCCAAATGTTTGGAGATTTTTCTATTTGTGTTTCTAGTTTAATTCTATTATGGTCAGAGAGCATTGTATTCTTTTACACTTGTGAGGGTTTGCTTTGTGATTCAGAATATGATCTGTCTTGGCGAATGCTCCATGTGCCTTTAACCAGAATGTGTATTCTATTGTTGAGTAGAGTATTATGTAACTATAACTAGATCTAGCGGGTTGAAGATGTTCGTTTCTTCTATATATTTACTGATTTTATGTCTACTAGTTCAGTTACTGAAAGAGGAGTGTTGAAATCATCAAGTATAACTGTGAATTTGTTTCTCCTTTCATGTTCTGTGAGGCTTCCATTTATGTTCTTGGAAGCTTTGCATACACATTAGGACACTTATGTCTTCTTGGTGAATTAACACTTTCATCATTGTGCAATGTCTCTTTGTTTTTACCTGTCATTATAGTTAAAGTGAGTTATTCATAGACACTGTATCGTTGGATATTTGTTCATCCCTTCTGACAATCTTTGTCTTTTAATTTGTATCTATAGACCATTTACATTTAATGTAATTATTGATACGTTTGGATTTAGGTTTACCAGTTTAGCAATTTGTTTTGTTAGTTTCCGTTGTTTTTCATTACTCTATCCTTTCCTGCCTTCTTTTGGGTTATTTGTATGTCTTTTTAGTATTTCATTTTAAATTCACATAGTGTAGTTTTTTTTCTTTAATCGTGTCTCTTTGTATAGTTTCTTTAGTGATTGTTCTGGAGATTATAATATACATACTAAAGTTTTCACTGCTTAGAATAAATTTTTTTTTTTTAATAAAAATATTTTTTGTTTTGGGGAGGCAACCTTTGGTTGACCTCACAGATTGCAAGGACCTTGTCAGTTTACAATCCCTTATTTTTCTATTTTTTATGCCTATAGCACCTGCTCTTCCTAGGTGGTCTTCCATCCCTGCTTAGCCCGACTCTGCTTAGCTTCCGAGATCAGATGGGATTGGGCTTGTTCAGGGTAGCATGGCCATAGACTAGAATAAATTCTTTATCCTCTTAAGTGGGTTATGGAAATGTTACTCTGCTATATAGGTCTCTTTATCCTCCCCCTCTTTCTGTTACTATTGTCTTGCATATTACATTTTCCTTCATTGAAAGCCTCATTAGGAAATATTATAAATTTTCCTTTCAACTATTAAACATATTAAAAGAATGTAAGAGGAGAAGAATACTTACCCAGATAGTCACCACTTCTATTATTCTTCATTCTTGCTTTTCTAAGTTTCCTTCTGGTATCATTTCTCTTCTGTGTGAAGAATTTCTTTTAGCAATTCTTTTTAGAGCAGGTCTGTTGGTAGGAAATTCTCTTTGTTTTCTTTTACCTGAACATATCTTTGTTTTACTTCATTGCTGAAAAATATTTTCACTGGATATAGAATTTTAGGTTAACAGTTCTTTTTTTCCCCCAGCCCTTTAAAATGTGCTACTTTCCTTCTGGCCGTCATGCTTTTGGATGAGAAATCTGTAGTTGTCTGGACTGTTGTTCTCCTACAGTTTATGGGTCATTTTTCTCTGCCTGCTTTTAAGATAATGTCTTTATTTTTAGTTTTCAACAGTTAATGGTGTATATGTCTGTGTATCTATCTATTTTGGGATTCACTGACCTTTCTGAATCTTAGTTTTGTGTTTTGTCAAATTTGGGGTGATTTCAATCATTATTTCTTCAAAGATTTTTTATTGCTTTACTCTCCTCTTTTGGAAGTTCAGTCACAGAAATGTTAGACCTTATTGTTGTTGTCCTATAGAACCCCAAGATTCTGTTTTTTAATTTCAGTCTTTTTTCTTTCTGCTGTTAAGATTGGATAATTTCAACTGATCAATCTACGTGTTCACTGACAACTCTTCATTTTGCTGTTGAGCCAATCCATTGAGTTTTAAAAATTCTATTATTGTAATTTTTAGTTCTAAAGTTCCTATTGGTTTTCTTGTCTTCTCTTGCTTTGCTGAGACCCTCTAGTTTTCCATTGGCTTCAAGAGCATTTTTGATTGCTTTTGAAGCATTTTTATTATAGCTGTTTAAAGTTTTAGTCAGATAACTTCAACATCTGGGTTATTTGGGGGTTGGTGTCTTGGGGCTTTTCAGTGAGAGTTGGGGGTTTTCCTGGTTCTTTGTATGCTGAGTAATTTTGAAATGTTCCCTGGACATTTTGAATATTATATTAGAATCCGACTAGAGAATGACAGTCATATAGGTTCACAGTGAGGCATAGAAATACTCTTTGTAGTTCTTTCTTGTTTTTGCTTTAACTGTGTTCCGGATCGCAAAAACTGACAGGAGCCTATTTGGAAGATAGACTAAAGTTTTTTCTCCAGTGACTTTAGTGAGAAGGTTGATCTCAGTAGAGATTTGGAAGTGAGGAGAGCTACCTGTAAGGATGTCTGATACTAAGATTACCTGGAACCTGGGAGCTATGTATATTTTTCAGGTAGGGCCTTTTACTGTTGATTAAGAACTCTCATAAATAGACTAAAGACATTAATGAGAAAGTACAGAAGTGCTTTTTTTCAAGTTGTAACATAATTTTAACGTAATTTTGAATATTATCTTTGAAATCTGTTTATTTTAAATTTTCTTAAAAGTTAATGTGAAATAAGCATGTACATCCTCTTATAGCTCAGAGAAAAGGGTATATTTTTGTTTATCGCAATATATTCCTTAGATATATAGAAGAAAGCACTATTAACTTCATTTTTTTAATTGAAGAAAGTCACTTAAAAGTTCATTATAAGCAAAATAAGACTTTTAGCAGATGTCAAAATAGCTTTAAATTCTCCATCAATATCATAACTTTCTTTGTGGCAGACGTGTAATCTCTGTTAGTGAATATTATCCAAATATTCTGCATCTGGTATTTTCTCCTACACTCTCATGACATGAAAAAGCCTTTGATTATCTGTCTTTTAATCTCTACTCAGATGTTCATCACGGCCTTTCCATGCACAGATGTGGAGATTTACACACAATGATGATTACTGTTCTGTTTCCTTTCCCCTTCTTTTTTCTCTTTTTGTTGAATCTATTTAAATGAGATCTATTGACTATACCAAATTTTTGTAAAAGTTACCTCATTGTGTTAAAAGTTTTTACTCCCTTTTTTTAATACTTGATAACTTGATTATGGTTACTTGAATTGCAAAGATTGTTGCTGATCCAAAAGTTATATTTCTTAAACAGCCTGGGTCATTTTTATTCGTAACACATTGAATAGAACTAGGCACGTTAGCCTTCTGCATGATCAGAGTAGTAAAATTGGATACCTTTAGCATATGGATATTTCTTTGATGTGTTAATTTTTCAGTGTTACTCAGCTTGAGTCTTTTATATGGGCTTTCCAACCAATTTCAGAATTCTTTATGAAGCTTTAATTAGACGGGCAAGTTTGTAGCCAGATACCTTCCTAGTCTTTATGTGATCTACAAGAAACATGTCCTTCTGGTGTTCTGTGCCATAGACATAGAAACCAAGTTCTTCTTTGGCAAAAATAGTATTGGTCAATACAGAAACAACTCAATCTAGGTTAAGCAAAAAAGAGGAATTTATGGAAAATATACTGGAATAACTCACAGAACTGAAGGTAGAGTTACAGTAATTAGTCAAGGCAGGATCTTAGACTATCAGACACCAGTGGTATTCTGTTTTCCACCTTTCTTTGCTTGTTTCTAAATATTGTTCCCTTTTTTCTGTTGGAGATAAGCTTTCCCCCATGGTGGAGAGTATGGCTCCAGAATCATTTTCTTCTACTTATATGACTATAGTAGCATGTATATAGTTAAGTAATATGTAATCACACACATATACTCAAGAAAGCTACATTTCAGGAAAATTCCTGAGAAAGAATCCAGTCATTTATGTGTCCATGTGACCCAGTCGCCCAGGCTAGTGGGATGCAGTTTGGTAAGTCCTCACTTAACTTCTTGATAGATTCTTGGAAACTGATTTTAAGTGAAACCACATATAATGAAACCAGTTTTACCATAAGCTAACTGATATAAACGAGTTAAGTTTCTATTCATATTTCTGGTCACAGAAACATCACTAAACTTCTAAATAAAGACCCCAAATTCTAATTTGGCAATTAGACATAGGACATCAGGTGACACAGGTCATATCTGTTCATAACATTGAAGAGAACCAGTCACATAGCCTTCTGTGTGATCAGAATAGGAAAACTGGATGTGGCCAAAAAGCACAAATGACTGCCATGGGAGGCTAATTTATCCAGAAATCCATTGATACAAGAAAACTGCCCCCATTTCTAATATTAAACATTGAAATAAATGAGAGCTATACATATATTTAAGAATGATTCATAAATTACAAGTAAGATAATTATTTTCCAGCCTGCTTATTTCAGTTTAAGGTCAAGGGTGGCCGGAGCCTGTCCTTGAAGCTCAGGGCACAAGATGGGAACCAACCCTGGACAGGACGCCCTTCCATCGCAGGGTGCACTCATATACATACCCACAGTCACTCAGATTGGGATATTTTAGACATGCCATTTAACTTGGCATGCACATCTTTGGGATGTGGGAAGGAATCAGACTACCAGGAGAAAACGCACGAAGACGTAGAGAATGTGCAGACTGCACACAGATAGTGGCCTCAGCTGGGAATCAGTTATTTTTTTCTTATTAACATTATAAGCAACAACATTGAACGAAATGATTTTATTCTAGAACATGATGTATATGATTGGCCCATCTGGTATAACACGTCCTTGGTATGGTCATGAGGCAGTGTATATTATCAGAAGTCAGATGTTACAGAATTATTATAGAACCATAATATATAGGGTGATAACAGACACCCTATATAAGTTAGATAGATAGCTGTTTTATTTCCTAATTTCTCCTCTCTCATAGCATTAGACTAAATTTCAAGTCCTAAAGTTTCCTAGTCAAATATTGGAATTTTAAAATATATCCAAGATCTCTTACGATTGTGTTGTTCATTTCTTTATTAATCAGCATAAGTAGCAATCAGTGTGTTTAAGATTTAGGTTTTTTGTTCACATTTTGTCCCTTTAGGGGGACAAAAACAGTCCCCTGTTTGGCTGTGTTGTAGAAAAGTGTGGGCAACAGGGGGAAAATAATGTTCTGGCAGAAGAGGCAACCTATCCAAAAGCCATTAAAATGTAGATGGTGTTTTGTAGAGGTAATGCACTTCTTCATTTCTTCCATTGCATCTAGTAATCATAATATCTAAGCCAAAGTCTCAGGCAGTCTTTGCAGTTTTCTTGTATCTATGGATTTCTGGGTAAATTAGCCTCCCATGGCAGTCATTTGTGCTTTTTGGCCACATCCAGTTTTCCTATTCTGATCGCACAGAAGGCTATGTGACTGGTTCTCTTCATTGTTATGAACAGATATGATCTGTGTCACCTGATGTCCTATGTCTAATTGCCTGTGTCAGGCCCTACAGAGCTTTTTTTTTTTCTTTTTCTGTCCAGCCCAGTGTTGAGCATTATTCAAAATAGTGGCTGCTCTGTCACCCTGAGTCCTGAGTGACTGCAATAAACAGGACTTCCCTGCTTATCTGAAATGGGCCTATAGCATGAGAAATAAACCTTTTTTGTTTTAAGCTGCAGAGTTTGGAGATTTGGATGGACCATAATGTCGTCTATCCTAGCTGGTACACCTTCTCTGGAAACTGCCCATTGATGGAACTTCTGCCATAGGCCTTTTAACATTTAATGATAATATCAGTAACTGATGATTGTGTTTTTAATTATGTCTCAAGCAGTCTGCTAGCTAAATTCTTGCAGTTATCCCATGAGAAAAAAAAAACTATGAGGTAGGAACTTGCCTATGTATGGTCTGTCTCTTCTTTTCCCTATCTGTTTTTACTTCCTTGGTGATCTTTTTCGTTTTCATGTTTTTCAGTATCATCATTTTTCACTGTCTTTTTCCGTATTCCAGATAATATTAATTCTAAGATGCACTGTTATTTTATATACCACCCAAAAATAGTCAGTTAACATACATAAATAACTTTTATTTCAATGTGGAATCATATTACATATAGTCTTTCTGAAGGTATTTAAAGTGGCAATTACTCTCAACATATGGAATACCAATAACGCACATAGCTTAGTTTACTGACAGCAGTGTGAATAGCCTTGACCAAGTCGTACATGTGTGGACTATGACAAGTTCATCAAGTCCACCAACTGGACAACAGCAGTTTTTAAATGTCCTCAGTTGTAAGGTGCATTCTGATTTCCAAGCTGTTATAAATGTGAAAAAAAGTTTTTAGAATGAGCAAAAAACATGTTTTTGACTCCCAAATTTATATCTCCTGCCCAGATCTCTCATTTAATTCCAGATGTGTATATCTAGCTACTATTTAATGTCTGCACCCTGATTGTTTAATAGCCTTTCACGGTATTTAAAATAAAGTTTAAATAATAAAATTGTCATTTTATTATTCCTCTCCCGCCGCCAGTGTTCCTTTAGCAGTCTTTGGGGTCTTACATCCTTTGTCTGAGGTTAAAAACTGTAGTGTCAAAGATGACTCCTCTCTGTTCAATTCATCAGCAAATCTTACTGACTCTATCTTTATAATACATCCAGAATCTGACACATCTTACCACTTCTGCCAGTATCAGCCTGGTAAAAGGTGCCATCATCTTCCATTTGACAGTCATTTCAAATCTGATTTCTTGGCATCTGTTCTTGTTCCCACTATGGTCAATTTTGAATATAGCAGCCATTTAAAACACCTAAGTGGTCATGTCACTTTCTTATTTTTAAAAAATGTCTTTATTGAGATAGAGTTCATATATCATACAGATCACCCATTTAAAGTGCACAGTTCAATGGCTTTTTTATGTTAACAGAGTTATGCAACAACTATCACCAAAATCAATTTTAGACTATTTTCATCACTCCAGTAAAGAAACTCCACACCCCTTAGCCAACATCCCTCAAATCCTTTATTCTCCTCAGTCTTAAGCAACCACTAATCTAATTTCTCTATGGATTTCCCTATTCCAGACTTTTCATGTAAGTGTAATCACACAATATGTGGTCCTTTGCTTCTTTCACTTAGTACAATATTTTCGGGGTATGTTTATGTTGTAGCATGTTTCAGTCTTTTATTTTTATTGCCAAATATTTTCTCGAATGAATATACCACATTTTATTTATTCATATTTGATTTATTTATTGATGAGTAGTTTGGTTGTTTTCCCTTTTTGATTATTATGCATAATGCTGCCATGAACATTCATGTATGTAAGTTTTTGTATGTTCTGTTGTATGTCACAGTTCCTCTGACACAATCTATTAATTTTCTATTGTGTAACAAACTACCCAAGGCTTAGTGCTTAAAACAACTACTGTGAGTCTGTGAGCAGGTAATTCTGGGGTGAGCTAAACTTGGCTAGGCTCTCTTATGTTTCTGTGACCAGCTGGTGCTTCTAGGTAGGATGGCTGGTCTAGGATGGCCTTGAATGGCACAACTTGGTTCTAGTAAGCTAACCCAAACGTGTTCTCATAGCAAGGCAGAGGTGTAAGAGCAAGCAAGTTCAGTTGTACAAGATGGCAAGAAGCAGCACATATTTACATTTTAAGTCTCTGCTTGGTTCATGTTTACTAACATTCTGTTGCCCAAAGCAGGTCACTTGGAGAAGCTCAGGATCAGAGTGGAAATAGACTACAAAGTGATAAGGCAGAGGTGTGTCTACAGGGAAGCCGTTAATTAGAGTCATGAATATACTCAGCCTGTCATGCACACCAAATTTGATCCTACCTTATGCCTTTACATTTGTTTCCCCTCCAGTTTCCTCTTTATGTACGTGCATGACAAGCTTGCTCCCACACTCCCTCGGGTCTCTGTTCATGAGACCTTCAGTCTTACCACCCTACACAATTAATAGCCACCTGCCTCCCTCCTGCTTTCCAGCTGTTTTTCTCTATGACTTTTTAATCACCATCTGACATATTTTGTATTCTATTTTTTTAAAAAATGTTTGTCTTCCCTCAACTAGAATGTATGCTCCATGAGGTCAGACTTTGGTTTAATTGCACTATCTTCATTGCCTAGAACCCTAGTACATAGTAGACACTCATTAAATATTTGTTGACTGAAGGAGCTAATCTACATTGATTCACTTCTACTTAAATTCTAATTACTGTCTCAAAGTTCTCACCTGCCTCGTTATGGAGTGTGTGAAGTGTCAGCTGTTCTTGGTTAGAAAACCTGATGTTGGAGGATTTTTTCTCATGGGCCACATTGTTTTCGGTTTTTTTTAACCTCTGTTTCCTCATCTGTAAAGTAAAGAATAATAATAATTCCAACCTCACTGAGTTGTTGGTAGGAAGTGAACAAGTTTTATATATACAAAATGTATAAATGGTGCCTGGTACAGAGTAAGCAGTATATAAAATTAGTTCGATAATTATAGTTTAGTGTTCCTATCACCCACTTGTTATTAGAGTACATAGCACAGAGAAAATGGAATTAGAAGCTGGAGAGGTCTTATAGTGATGGAGAAATTGAAAGTCTTTGAAAACTGACAGTGTATTATTTTAGAAGGGGAAAAGCACATGAAGCGAATGAAATAGCCAGATTTTTTTTTCCAATGTATATATGGTAATACTGTATCCTTAAAACATTCACATACCATGAAATGCTCTTGGCAAAATATCATTCGTTAATTTGGGGTTTACTAAAAAATACCTAAAACTAGTGAACATACATTTTAACTCTGTCTTGAGAGTCAGAAATAGCATTCTAGATACATTGGAGAGAAGATAATTCATTATTAACGCTGGATGTCTTGAGCAATAGGACTTAATTCTCTCATGGAACCCCAGTTTAGAAAGAATCTTGACTAAGGTGGCTCCTACTCCTCTGACCTTATTTGTACCTTGTTACTTCTCTGACCTCAGTTGAATTCTCTTGAATGTCATTTCATCAGTCTACTCTGAGCTTACCCAGAACATAGAGTTTTAAATATTTGTATGCAGTCAGCACCTATAAACTACCTGCTTCATGCTAGTGTGCCTAAGTGCTAGGACTAAGACAGTTATCAACGTGGTAGAAATCTCAACTTCACTGAGCTTATAGTCCTAATAGGCCATTATGCCCCAGTTATTTACTTGTGACAGTGTTTTCTCACAAATCTTTGCTTTTGGTGGTAGGATGTGGTTCTGTGGAATGGTGCCCCAGAATTTTGGAGAACCGAGAGAGACTTGGGATAAGAGGTTACAGTGAAAGAAGATTCTGACTAGGGGGATTGTACCAAAAGGCAAGAAACGGGATATGTCGATAAGATATGTAAAAGTATTTTCAATTGAAAGTCCTCAATCTGTACAACTTCTAGTGTTTTCCACGATATACTTCTACATTTTCATTCAACTTTATCCCTAATTCAGACATTTCCATTTCATTCAGTTATATGTATATGACCAAAATTTAATCTGTTTACTGACGACCCTTTTGAATAGTAGTGATGAGTCACTGGATTTTTTTAAAGTTAAGTAAATTTAGTTGATGATTTTATGGACAGTTTAAAATAGTTTATTCGCTGTTTTGTTTTGCATTTTTTTCCAGAATCCTAGAAACTTTCTGCTTTTAATTAGCCACAAAAATTTTTGCTTCTTATTCCATTTTAGATTAATTTCTAAGTTTAACTCAAAGTCATGATATTTTCTGTTTACTGATTTCATGCATACCACTTCCCTGTTTTTATTTCTCACTCTCTACCTCACCAAAGCAATTATGGAACCATGATCAAACTCTTAAATTCTCAACCTCTTCCTTGACTGTAAATGAGTTCCAGACACCTACCTGTCTGGCCCCCCATTATAGCACTTCTTCAGCCTTCGTCGCTGAAACTTTCTTCACAACCCAAAGACTTCAAAACCAAGATGTTTGTAACGAATGACTATAAGAATTACTAATATCCTTGATTCTCTACTCCCTCTCCCCTTTCATTTTATGGGCCTGACAAAATGCCAACTGCCTACCGTCTGTGCCTGCACTCAGGCACTTGAATGTACCACTTTAAATTTATGCCATAAACCTCAGCAGGGCTTCAACAATGTCTGGCAGTGGGGCTCCTTCTTCCCTTTCCCCACTAAGACCGCATTTCCGCTCACTGCAAACTTCTCCCACCTCCCACTCTCATCTGTGGACTTCACCTCAAACTTTATTGAGAACTTAGATGCAGCTCTCTTCTCATCACCAAATCTACAAACCTGTCTGCATTGGTCTCCATGTTCTCTGTCTTCCGTTCACTTTTTATCAGAGACCTCACATGACTAATTCCTCCTCTTGTGACTCAGATTCCATCTTTTCTTACTGTCGCTAGAGCGTCTTTCCTATAGTTACCATCTCTCTTCCACATCATCAGTTTCTGAATGTTTTCAGACCTGTGATTCTATAGAAGTAAATTTTTGAGAACTTACATGTCCAGAAGGCTTTTGTTGACCCTCATGCTTGATTAGTAGTTTGCCTGTGTGTAAAATTCCAGGTTCAGAACTATTTTGTTCTGGATAATGGAGGTATTACTCTACTGTCTTTTCTTTAACATCTTTATTAAGATATAATTCGCATACCATAGTATGCACCCATTTAAAGGATACACTTCAGTGGTTTTTAATATATCCACAGATTAGTGCAACCATCACCACAATCCATTGTAGAATATTTTTATCACCCCCAAAAGAACCCCCCAGATACTTACTCCCTATTTCCACACCCCTCCCCCACAAGTCTTAGACAATAAGTAATCTATTTTCTGTCATCATTCTCTCTTAATGTTGCTGATGAAAAACCTGATGTCAGGTTAATTCTAGCTATTTTATCAGTAACTTTTAGAGTTTTCTTTCTAATTCCTTAAATTTAATTATGGAAACTAAGATGTATTCAGATGAGTCTTTTTTTTACTCATTTACCTTAGCCCTCACTAAGGCCTTTCAGTCAAATACTGATGATATTTTTCCTTAGATCAAAATAGTTTTAAAATTAATTTCTTCTATTTTATTTGTATTTCTTATTAAATGAATTTTGAACCTCCCAGATATGTTCTTAATGTCTCACCTTTTTACTTGTATTATCCATCTCTGTTTTGGGGTTTTGATTTTGCTCTACTTTCTGGGAACTTTTTAAAACTTTATATTACAAATTACTACAATGGTCTTTACCAATGCTCATTCTGTTATTTACCCCTTCTAAAATTTTTTCCCAGTCATCTATTTTCTCCTTGCTCATTCAGTCTTTCTGTTTGTTCATTGTGATCTTTCTTTTTCCTCTTGTTGGAGTTTTCACAGTGTCTTGTGATTCTTTTTTCTATTGAGATATACTTGGCATATAGCATTATATTTTCAGGTGTATAACATAATGATAGAATGAGAAATGGTCACTACAATAAGTCTGGTTAACATCTATCTCCACACAGTTACAAATTTTTTTCTTGTGATAAGAGCTTTTAAGATCTACTCTCTTAGCAACTTTCGAATATACAGAACAGTATTATTAACTGTTGTCACTGTGCTGTGTCTTTTGTTTCTTAACTGTCTGTTCATATTCATGAATAAAGGACTAAGTCGATTACAGTAGAACTTTACAGTTATACAGATCTCGACTTCTTTTCTAAAAGGAAAATCTGAGTGTGGGTTCTATAAAAATCTTGTATGTTCGTAGGCTGGTTTCTTTTAGGGCACAGGGATTGGAGTAGACAGGTTTAGGGCTACCCCAATTGCAAAAGTAAGGACAGCTTTAGTATGGAAGGAACTAACCAGCTCACCACCTCAATTTCCTTCTTCATTTCTTCCTCCCTTCCTTTTTTTCAAGCTTGTAGAAAAGTATAGAGAATAATATAATGACCATTCATGTACCCATTACCCAATTTTGTTGAATTGTGTCTTCTATTATATTTACTTCAGATTTTTTAAAACATAAAAAAAGACACAGATAAAGTACCTTATAGATAATAAGAGATAACAAAGCTTATCTTTAATTCTATTTCCTGCCCTCTCTCTCTGTTCAGAAGTAACCATTATTCTGTCCAAATTTAGTGTTCATCATACTCATGCATGTTTCTGTATTTTTGCCCTGGGTTTATATCTACAGACAATATCAGTGCATGTTTTAAAGTGGTACATATCCTGGAACTTGCTTTTTTCACTTGTTTTTGAGATATATACATGTTGACATATACTTACAGCTGTACATGGTTGCCAACTCTTGGTATATCATTAGAAAAAAATTTTTTGCCAGTCTCATGGGTACGAAATGGTTTCTCATATTGATTTACCTTTCTTTGATCATTAATGAGGTCATTTATTTTTGTCTCGTGTTTATTGGATATTCTGAATTCTCTTTAGTGAACTACGTGTTCATAAATCCTTTGCCCATTTTTCTTTTGGATTATTTTACCTTTTCCGAAAGGATAGCCAGTTACCTCAGCATTATTCATTATATAGTCCATCCTGACCCCACTAAATTATAATGCCAACACAAACCATATGCCATGTATAAAAATACCTACGCCTCCATTTCAGTCCCTTTGCCCTGTTTGTCTATCCCTGTACCATGCTATTGCTTTATGTCTTGCTGTCTGGGAACACCAGTCTTACCTTCCTTATTATTTAAAATAGTTAAAAGGCTATCATTTTACAGTGCTTCCATGAGAATACTAAAATCGGTGTGTCAAATTCCATTGGAAGAAATCTCTCGGGATTTTGTTTATTGCACTGCACTGAATTAATTTGGGGGAAATTGAGATTGTTATGATATAGAGTCTACACATAAAAGCATTTTCTGTTTGCCTTCTGGACTAATTCTTTTATCTCTTTCGTGTTTTTTTTTTTTTTAACCTATTTTTCTCTGCCTTTTAGCTAATGTTCTCTCCTAATCATCTTCTAGTTCTTTAACTCTCTTCAGCTTTAATCTGTTACTTCAACTGAAGCTTTATTTTGATGACTATATGATTCAAAATTCAGGCCTTTATGATTTCTTCATGCTTCTTTTTTATGTGTGTTGTCTTTAAACTTGTATATCTTCTAGAGTTATCTCAGTGGAAACTTATTATATTTTGGTCTAAAATTTATTAGCTTTGATTTTTCTGTCAAGGTGATTATATTTGTTTTCTATTTTACAAGAATTAATCAGATTTTTACCCACTGAATGACTGATGCTCTAGCCTCCTTGCTTTTAGTACCATGATTCTTTTAATAATTTTCTTGAAAATTTAAGACCATGTCTCTATTGTTATCGTCATCATCATCATCATCATTTGTGTTTTGGCATCTATTACCGTAGTCCTGTAATTTCTTCTTTTGACTTATTAAGAATTGTGTAACTGGATTCATAATCAGTGACTATGGCATTAAATCATATATATAGTATTAAATCATATTTAAGAGTTTGTCCTTACAGATTGGATTATATTATGGTTTTATTTTTTGTATTATCTTTATAAAGTTTGGCATCTATATTTTGCTAGCTTCATAAAATGAGTTAAAGAAATTTTTAATGTATAGTCACCTATTAATCATTGGAAATGCATTTTCTTTAAAGTTTTGATAGAAACCAATCATATAATAATCTGGACCTGATACCTTTTTATTGGGAGGAGAAAAACCAGTGGCTCTAGTTTTTTGTGCCATTGTTGCCCTTCGGTTCCTTCCATAGCAGTTTGTCTGCATTTATATTTTAACATAAGCATCTTCTGAGCTAGGTTTTTAAACTTATTTTGACCTTTTTTTGGAAAGGGAATTTTGCCATTTGTAACATCACTAGAAGTGATCAATTGTTAATTGCCTGGTTATAATTGCTGTGGTCTGTTGAAGAGATCAAAGCAAGACAGGAGATCTGGTACCTTCCTTGAATTTGTTTTTGTTTTTGTTTTTAATTCTTTCATTTACCTTTTAGGATTGTTGTAATAGATTTTCTTATTTTTCCAAGAAGGCATTTTAAGGCCAAAACTATATATCTACTGTTAACTTTACAATATCTTATTTTACTTTTTAATATCTTTTTTATATCTATTTTATACATATTAATTAAAGTTTTTACTCTTTGAGGGAAATCTGAAAGAATTTTCTCTCCCAGGCTCATCTACTCTAATTTGAACTAGGACTCATAGTGATTTTTGTTTATTCTTTGGATATAAAATTACTCTTGTTTGGGAAGATAAGAAATCAGATTTCCAGACATTCATGGTCTGGCCCTGCCCTGACTAACCGATCTTATAGTTTTCTCTTCCCCAGCAAGAAAATTTTATTCTAATCATCTCAGTCTCCACATTTCCCCATGCTCATTCCTCATCTCTAATCCTTTTTTTCTCCCTTTTTCTCTCCCATTTTTTCGAGAGTGGTTCTTTATCCTAACTGTACATGAGTTTTATCTGTGGAGCTTTAAAAAACAAAAAGGCTGTGGGTAGTAGAGTCTTCAGTGTATTGGATTGGAAAGAATCACTGAAAAGGATTAATTTTTTTCTCTCATCCTATTCTGAAGACAGCTTAAATCTTAGCTCTAGCATTAATTGTATACCTGTTTAGGACTAAAACACCAAGATAAGTGATGAGAGGACAAGTGAATAAAACATGTTTTTGGTCTCGAAGTAGCTAATAAACATGAAAAACAATCAATTTTACAACATCAAATTCTCACTATAAAGCAATTCTGCCTAGATGGTCAATGAACTCATTATAGAGGGAGTTTATCATTTTCTTGGATGAAGAGACTAGGAAAAACAAGTATTTGGCGGGGCTCGGAGGTAGCTCGGAAGTTAAGTTTTGAACATGTTATGTTTGAGATGCCTGCTAGTTTTCTTAGTTAAAATATTCAGTAGGCAGTGGACTAGAAGAGTATGGAGTTGAGAAGACAGCTAGATTTAAAAATCTGGGCTTTACAGTCCTGTATTTGGCATACAAAGCCACAAGATTGAATAAAATCACCTGGCGAGTATGTGCAGCTAGAGAAAAAAAAGACATCCACTACTCTTTGGGGATATGAGAAATTAGCCAAGGAGTCATAAAGGAAAATATTGCAATATTGGACTATTGCAAAAATTTGAAACTTCTGTCATTGCTTCTCAAACTTTATTATGAATCATATTGTTAAAATTCAGTAGGTATGAAATAGGGCCTGAGATTTTGCTACTCCAGAAAACTTCCAGAAGATCATGCTGCTGGTTGTCTGTGGCCACACTTTAAGAAGCAAACACTTTATATGACAAAAGAGACATAAAGTGTAAAACAAGGAAAGACTATAACATTTATTTGAGAATAAGAAGGATGAATATCCAGAATAAAAGATATCCATAAATCAACAAGAGAGGGAAAAAAAAAAGAATAGAAGGCAGAAAGGATGTGCATAGGGAATTTTTCAAAAATAGATTTAAATGGCCAATAAATATGAAAAATGCTCAGCTTTATGGAAAGTACAAATTTAAAAATAAAATCATCTTTTCACTTCAGATTGCCAGAAGTGGAGAAGTTTGATAGTACTCAGTGTGGTGGGATTGTGGGGAAAGGGTGGACTCACCCTGCAAATATAGGAGTCTGACTTGACTTTTTTTCTTTTGGAAGACCATTTGGCATATTTATTAAAATTTACATGTGCATGTCCTTCAATCCAGGAATCCTTTGCCTTTATATCTAAAAGGAAGACCTGTACCTTTTCCCAGAAAGGCAGTTCAGAACTGTTTATTGAAGCATTATTCGAAGTTGAGAAAAATGGAATAATTTAAATGTCCTCTTGTAAGGAAATTATTAAATAAGCCAGGGCTCCTCAAACCCATTGCTCATCTATTCCCCCTTGTACATCTTTAAATTTTCTCACATTTTTTCATTATAATTTTAAGTAGTTTAAAAGGCCATAATTCCTAGTATGTATTATATGTATGTTAAAAATTTTTAGTCACACGTTGAAATTGAAGGTTTTAGATCATTCAATTTATTAGAGTAATCTACCACATAATTTTGCAAAGCAAGTTCTCAGACCACTCGTAAACTGGACTCATTTTCATCAAGAAAAAAAACAAAACAGACTCTTTAGTTATCTTAAAATAAACATGTAATATGCATGGGTATTACAACCACCAGACTTCTGAATTCTAGGCTGGCTGGATGAATGGATAAGGCTTGGAGGCTTGCCAGGATCATCATTGATAGAGTAAGATCTTGCTCTGAATTTTTCCCTGCTTTTCTTTCAAGAGATTTTTCCTCTTGTTTGTTAAGTACCTTAGAGTTTATACATCTCACAACAGTGCATCTTTAGTAGTATTAGAGGTGGATAAGAACATTGCTTTTCTTTTAGAAAATGGAGATTTAAAAAGTGGTGATTTAAAAAGAGAGGAAAAAAGGAGAACTAGTTCTCAAGCAGATAATTAGGAAGAGTACAAATAGATGTTGAGGATCTGGAAATTGAATCTCCTGAAAGTATTCACGTCCTCCTAACTTAGGTTACCATTGAAGTTTGAAGATCATTGAAATAAGCAATGTCATAACAATATTATGAAATGAATGTATGTATACTTAATACAACTATTTAAAAGGATGCTTATATAACTTCTTTAAAAAGTAAAATACATATGATGGGGCATGTTGTTCAGTGAAAAAAGCAAGTGTTAAAAATTTATATATAATATATGTGTCTATATATTCTATGTATGCGTGTTTATGTTTTTCACTTGTGTAGAAAGGAGATGTGGAAGGATGCATACCAAACTGTAAATAGCACTTACCTTTTTGGCATGGGGCCCAGGAATGCGGGGAAGGTGAAAAGAGATTTCCATCGTTTATTCTGAATACTCATGTCTTATTTAAACTTCTTATAGTCAAGAATATGTTATATTACTAGTGTCAAAAAAATTTTAAATGCTTAATAAGAGGAAAAAAAACTAGACTAAATGATCTATCTCTAAAGTCTCTTGGCTCTAAATTTCAAGGAATGCTGGCAGTTACTGTAATATTTTAATAGAAATGTTAAAATATTTCTAATTCCTGTCCTAAATGACTTTTGTTTAAATTGTTTTAAAATATTTTTTAGGTGTGGAATATCAAACAAATGATAAAGTTGACACAGGAACATATAGAGGCCCTATTGGACAAATTTGGTGGGGAGCATAATCCACCATCAATATATCTGGAGGTAAGCGTTTGAGTATCATATCTGTAGTAATTTTGAAAAGAAAAAATATGAACTTATAAAAAGCATTTGTACTGGTAATATTGGTTATCTTAGTGGGTGGGATTAGAAATAGATAATGGGAAGAGAGAATTAGCTTTGTCTTTATTATGCTTCTTAATCGTGTTTCGCTTGTTAAAATAAATACATAGTATTTTGTAATTTGGAGAATGTCAGAACTAAAGAAAAAGCATACATAAACTTCAGAATATTACTCTGGTAAAATAAAACTTATTAAAAAAGAGAAGAAAGCATTCTGTTGTGGAGGTCATCAAACTAGGTACCATATTAGAAAACGGGGAGAATTTTGTAAGATATCTTTTTTCCGGAACAGATCTCCCCAAACTGGTTTTTGCTTCTTTATAAGTAAAATTTACAATATTTAAATAGCAGAAAATTGCTTAGCTTTGCTGTTTAATAGTGCTTCGAGGTGTTTGTATTAAGCCTTGAGCATCATTGTAAATTTATAGTTAAGTCATTGTCCTTAATCCTGTGAGGTAGTAGTTACTATTATAATCACAGATAAGCTGTCTTGGCATTAGTTTCCTTATATAAGTCACTCAGGTTCCACAGCAAGCACGCTATTATGGAATCTAGATTGTCAGGCTGCACAGCCTACACTGTTCACCACTATGCTATCCTTCCTGTCCCTATGAAAGTGGGCTCCAGCTGTAATCACTAGTCATACAGGGGTAAAACCCTAAATTACAAATGATCAGCTTTACCATTTGCCTTCAAATGCCAGAGATTTTTAGACATGGATTGACAGACTCATAAACTAAATTTCTAATTTAGTAATCTAATTACCTTTAAAGGGCAAATAAAATCTTAAGTATTTCATAAGACAGTAAGTTTGCATTTCCAAAATAAACTTGGAGGTCTGTAAATAACTGCTGATAAACTATGATCTTCCTATGGCTATCCCAGAGCACACTGCCAGTTAGTGTCAGTGCTAGGACTAAAATTTATACTTCCAGTTACTAGTTAATGTACTTTTTAATATGCCATGCTGTCTGTTTTACTTGTCCGTCTGTGGAGGACAAGCAGAGGAGTCATAAGGGGGCAAATGGTGCTGGGGAAAATAGTAATTCTTTGTTAATCAGTATTAGCCAACCATTTCTCTGTCTTGGTGGACTTTCCCCACCCTCAGATGGAATATATTTGTATCAATAACCATGTCTCACTGTAGCAGAGATTCAGTGCCCCCTCTACACACATAGTCTTGAGGCTTTTTGATTTTCAAATTACATCTAACTAGGACAGTATACAGCAGACCATACCTCATAAGTTATATTGTTAGCGTATAGATTCCTATTCTCGGGACTAACACTACATCATTTCTCTGTAGAAGGCAGTATAATATAGTGGTTGAGATGAACTGTGGAGTCACACAGACCCTGTGTTTGAATCCTGGCTGTGCCTTAGTCTGTAGACAAGTTACCTGTCCTCCCTATACCTCCCCTCATTGGTAAAATGGGAATAATATCACACATGGGGTAATTTAAGGATTGCGTTTATAAGTATGAAATAGCATACTTCCTGATAACATATTAAATGCTCCATATATCTTTGATTCATTAATTCAACAGATATTTATTGAGTGCCTGCTAACATTTATACTTTTCTAGCCTCTGGTGATATAGCAATTAAACAACAACAACAACAAAACTCTACCTTCAAGCAGCTTGTATTTTAATCAGGGGAGGGAATTACAGACAAACATAAATGAGTGAAAACATTGAACTTAGCAGTGTTTGATATATTATTAAGAGGAACCAATTGCGATTACAGTATTCTTACCTGGAGAAAATTGACCAGGCCCGGGGAAAAGACCTGTGGGTACTGATATTTAAAGGCCCTCCAGTGAAAAACAAACTGTATTGATTACCCACTGAGATCCACCATTGTTCTTTATGTCTTAATGAATTTGGCTACACTAGGAACTTCATATAAGTGGGAAAATATCTGTCTTTTTGTGACTGGCTTGTCAAAATTTTCTGTTTAACATTGAATAATAGTCATATGTATGTAGATACCACATTTTGTTTATCCTTCCATCTATTGACCATAAATGTAAGGCTTTATTTCTGGACCCTCAGTTCTACTGTGTTATTCTGCATGTGTATTCTTATTCCAGTACCACATGTCTTGATTTCTGTAGCTTTATAGTAACTTTTGAAATCAGGAAATGTGAATCTTCCAATTTTGTCCTCCTTTTGCAAGATTGTTTTGGTTATTTTGAGTCTTTTGCACTTCATGTGAATTTTAAGATCATCTTATCCATTTTTGCAAAAAAAATAATTGGGATTTTGACAAGGATTGCATTGAATCTGTAGATAAATTTGGGTAGTCATCTTAATAATCTTAAATGTTATTAGATTTTTTTCAGCTCAAAAATAAATGACATGATCTGTGACCTCAATTTATAGTTTAGTAGAGTCATGTCAAGAACTCAGCTAAATAATATAGTAATAACAGTAATAACCACAACAAGAATTACTAGTACTACTTTAACTACTAATAAAAATATTTATTGGGTTTTTGCTATGTATGTGCATAGGGGTGTTGGAGGTTCCAATTTGAGATCTTGTCATCATTTGAAACTATTTTGTAAAAGACTAGTATATTTCTGGATCTTGAAGGTAGGATGGAAATAAATGGCTTTAGAGATACGAGGTTTTGAGAATTAAGGCAGGAGTGTTAAAAGAGTAATGATCATACACACTGAATGCAGCCAGGATAATGGGGTGAAATGAGCCAAGCGAGGTACAAAACAAGGTAGACAAGTACCTTGGTAGATTGCAGCTGCGACAGTGGAGAGGTAGAGTAAGTAAATGTTTTGTACTTAAGAAAAGGAAGAGAGCTACTGATAAATGCAGTGGAATAATAGTTTACAATCACGATGGAAAGAACGGTGTATTTTCAAAAATTAAGGCTAACATTTGGTAAATAACATTCAGAAAATGTATTGTTTACATTTATTACTTTTCTAAGGCTAACTTTGTATAGTAAATGTGCTACTCAGATGACAGCGAATAGGAACATTTGATCTTTGAAAGGAGGAACTGTTGTCTCCCATACAGCGTGTATATAATCTTCAAAGGGTAGGAATTGCGTCAATCTTTATTTTTGTAGCCTGAGCCCCAAATAGCACCAGGCACATGTATGTCCAGTATATATTTATTGAATGATTTAAGGCTCAGTAAGTAGATCATATTAAAAGAGATGCCCTTAAGTCAGCCTTTGGAACTAAAAGTTTAATGGAAATGCAGCTCAGAAATATTTGAATTGATTTGGTTATTATGTCCTGAAATGCTGTGAAACATTTCAGAGTCAGGGTAGGGGAACTAATCGGTTGTAAAGGAAAGGGCATTTTGATGTAGTTTAGGCTCTTTACCTCAGTAGCTCATTTTAATATTTTCTTTCTCCCTTCCCTCCCCCTCCCCCAAATTATATGATAAAATCTAGCATACCAGGTCTAGTGACTGTTTTGAAATGAAGTTTTTCCTTCATTCCCCTCTACCTTTGATAATTCTTCCTTGCTTATAGAATGAAGTTCATGCTTCATAGCCTAGTATGTATATTTTCTACAGTCTGGTCTCCACTTTTTCAGTCTTATTATTTCCCTGTGTTCCTATTCTTCATTTAAATTTCATAAATATATATTGATCTCTTACTATGTCCCAGGTATTATGTGACAATAAGCTATACCAGTCTATAGTTTTTCCTCTATGTTTAAATTTTTCTGCTGCTTTATTTTGATATGTAGATTATCCTTTACACAGTACTCTCTTCTCTCCACTTAATTTCATCTACCTAAATGCTAATCTTTTAAGGCCTTCCTCTGTGCTCATTCTTGTATCAATAATGTTCTTTATTTCTCATATACAGCACTTGCACAAGTAAAAATACATTCATCTGCTTTTCTGCAGCCCAGTCATGAACTCCTTGAGCAGTAGGAAATGTCATTTCCACATCTTTTATTCTCCCTTGTAGCCTTTTATAAATGTTCGTAGCACTGGATCTATTTGTGGTGGTGGGGAGAAGTGGTAGACCATGGTGTGGGGGGAGGGTTATTACCCCTGCCTTAAAGAACTATGGACATGTATGTTTCAGTTCATTTCATCTCTTTCAATATCATTCTGTTTTCAGCATTCTTCCTACTTTTAGAATATGATATTTTATGTGGTCGTTTGACTTTATAGCCTTAGTCAAATGAAACTTCTAGAAAGATACCCTGATGGACAGTGGTCTCAGAATTTCTTGACTGCAGGGTCTTAATTCTAACAAACAGTATTGTTCTTAGTGTCAGATTTGACATTTAAACCTATCTGCCACACTTAAAGCACACTCAAGTCTAAGTACTAACTCAGTCAGTCAGAAATTTAAGACTTGTGCTTGTTTGTTGTCCAACATGTACCACCTTTTCAAATAAAACTTTATTCTCTGAGCAATATTTTAGAGGGAAGGAGGCCATCAGAGTTCCATAGTGAGAAGAATAAAGTATTTTAACTAATAGCTATTTTAGAAAGAAGATGGCAGTTATACATCTTCCAAGCCCTACTGAGAAAGTTTTGGTGATAATGGCAAGATCTGGCTCTGTGTACCTGAGTTTCTCTAATACCTCATCTCCTTTTCAATTTATTTTTCTGTTCTTTAGGGAACGGTAATGAAACTTTATGTGCCTATAGCATTTTGGGAAAAAATACATTTTTAATGGAAGAGGTATTTATCCTTGATGTCCTTAGTGTAATATTTTATGTTAGATAAGTAGTTTGGAAGGTAAATTAGGATTTGACCAGAAAATTGCAAATATATCTTCTTTTATTAATAGTCATAGATATTCTAGATATCTCTTATTTACATATCAGGTTCTCAATGTAACATAGTGTCATAACAAAAGATTTATCAATTTAAAGGTAAAAATATTAATTTACAGTACTTCTAGCACTTTGTAATTTACAGCTTAAAACCTTGTCAGCTAGATTATAGAGATTATAAACAAGGGCTTAAATTTTATATTTCTTTTTGTTAATGTCAGGAAGGAAAAAGTCCAGATTCAACGTAAGTCTACTTTATTTTATAGGCCTATGAAGAATACACCAGCAAGCTAGATGCCCTCCAACAAAGAGAACAACAGTTATTGGAATCCCTGGGGAATGGAACTGATTTTTCTGTTTCTAGCTCTGCATCAACGGACACCGTTACATCTTCTTCCTCTTCTAGCCTTTCAGTGCTACCTTCATCTCTTTCAGTTTTTCAAAATCCCACAGATGTGTCACGGAGCAACCCTAAATCACCACAAAAACCTATTGTTAGAGTCTTCCTGCCCAACAAACAGAGGACAGTGGTGAGTCAACTTTTAATATTATCATTGCCTTTTCTTTGTATTTTTTCATAAAGACCAGTTGTTGAAAATGAAATATACATACTCAGTGGTCATGCATATTGAAGCATCCATTTCAAACAAGAATGGAAAAGACATAATTATTTGGTGCCAAAGTCTTAATTCTAACAAACAGTATTGTTCTTAGTGTCAGATTTGACATTTAAACCTATCTGCCACACTTAAAGCACACTCAAGTCTAAGTACTAACTCAGTCAGTCAGAAATTTAAGACTTGTGCTTGTTTGTTGTCCAACATGTATCAGGTAAGATTTATTCTTCACACTTGAGAAATCCCTATTTGGATTTATTATTAAATGTGGAATTTTTATTGTGCCTGATCTTTTTCCTCTTGTTTACATAATTTTTGATTGTCGATCATTAGTATTGCCATTGGAACAGAGTTCTCTGTAAGTAACATTTAAGCAGAGAAACCTGCAGAATTATTACGGATGGCCCATAGTCCTAATGTGCAATAAGTACTGTCAGTAGACTTAGTAATAATGCACCTACATACATCACTACTTTTTATAATGTGTATGGGTGCTTTTGATATTAATAAAAAAAAAATTTCATTTCCAAATGCTACTGAACTCAAAGCAGTTCGTAATTTTTTTCCTCAGACAGCATGAGTAGTAATGCTGGTTCTTCATGGAAAAAAGTTTGCTCACCTGTGCTGTAGTGACCTCCAGTGGGGTCATTTTGTCACCCTGTGCAGCAAATGGATGTGAGGGTCAATGTGTGGAAATTCAAGAGTAGGCCTTTGGCTTGTGTCATGGAGGTAGTTGGAACTCAGATCTTCACATAAAGCTGAGCTTTGAAGAGCTTTACCTTCAGTGAAAATGTGAACTAAAAGAAAATGTGTTTACCAGCATACATAAATAACAATGAAACTTGTCTGTCTTTGTCAGGGCTCCAGATAAAATTTAAAAATTCCCCTGTGAACTCTTTAACTGTAGGCCTAATCTCACCGTAGTGGGAGGTTCATATTTATACTACCTGCATTGTTCATGAACCCGCAACACAAGAAATTAACATAACTGCAGGTCCTAGAGTGGTAATAGCACTCAGGCACAGGGCAAAAAGCAGATGCATACCCTGCCTGGCCCATCTAGATCTCATGGAATTCACAGAGACTGTCCTACTGACTAGTTCAAAATCCCAGTTAATAAAATATACCAGGAAACAGTCTACTATTAGTGAGTTAGAAGATTTAGAAACAGCTAGATTAGATTCCTAAGAAGGAACCAAATAGAACTTTTAGGTCTTCAGATTTAAAATTCTGTGGATGACAGTTATCTATGAAGTATTCTTGCTAAAAATGATTGTAAGTTAAATGTCAAGCTTCTGGACCTTCTGTGTTACAAAAGAAGCACAGTAGGTAGAGGGAAAAGTTAAGCACCATGAGGAAATAATTAAACAAATTCAGAATGTGGACATCTTATAAGATACATGGCCTGGACTCAGTGTCATAGAGGATAAAAAGCTTGGGGATTATTCTACACTAAGACTAAAGAGACATAACAACCAAATTCAGTTTGTGATCCTGGTTTGGGAATAGGGTGGAAGAGCCATAAAAGACATTCTTGAGACTGAAAAATTTTGAATGTTGACTGAGTATTAGATGTTACATGCAATTAACTTAAAAATGTGATAATAGTTATGTAGGAAAATATCTTTATTCTTAGGAAATACACGCTTAAGTGTTATGCCTACAACTTTTTTTCCTGCTCTTTTTGAAATATAATTTAAAGTATACAAATTTCAAGTCTACAGATCAATGACGTTCTACAGATGTAACTGCCATGCAGATCAAAATATAGGACATTTCTAATGCTTGAGAGGATTCTTTAGTGTCCATCTCATTCTCAAAAATAACCATTTTCTGACTTTTATCTCAATTCAGAACTTACTGTCAAATGGTATGATGGAAAACAAAATTTATAAAAATATGTAAATATGTAAATTATATAAATATATAAGATACATACATAAAAGATAAAAATATAAATATGAAAAAATAATTTTAGAATCTAAGAGAATTTGGTTGTTAATTCTATTATTCCTTCTAATTTTCTATATGTTTGAAATTTTTCATAATAGAGCTGGAAAAATTCGAACAACATAGAATAAAGGAAAACTAGAAAGTCCATCAACAGACGCATAGATAAACAAAATGTGGTATATACATACAATGGAATATTATTCAGCCTTACAAAGAAGGAAAGCCTGACACATTCTACAGCATTGATAAATGTTTATGCTAAGTGAAATAAGCCAATCACAAAAAGAAAAGAAAAAAAATAATACATGATTCTATTTATATGAGGTACCTAGAGTAGTCAGATTCACAGAGACAGAAAAGTAGAATGATAGTTGTTAGGGCCTGGGGAAAGGGGAAATGAAGAGTTATTTAATGGATATAGAAAAAAGTTTGGCAATTTTATAAAAAGTTAAACGTATACCTAGCATATGATTCAGCCATATTCTACTCCTAGGTATTTACCCAAGAGGAAAGAAAACATATGCCCAAAGATTTGTGCAAAAATGTTCTTAGTTGCTTTATTTCTAATAGTCTAAAATTAGACATAACCCAGAAGTCCATGAACAGGTGAATGGTTAAACACATCGTAGTCTATCCATAGAAAGAAATGCATTACTGATACACGAAACTGTAGTTTACCAGTGTACAAAAGTAGGCCTGCCTGGATCAAAGAGAAATTTACATTTATGATTTTGATAAATACCTTCAAGTTTTGTTTCATAGGTCTTGCTTAGTTTTGCACTGCTACCAGCATGTATGAGATGCCTATTTACCACAGCTTCATCAGCAGAATATGTTGTCAATCTTTTAGATTTTTGCCGCTCTGATAAATGAAAACTATCTTGGCAGGTTTGAGTGAAGTTGAACACCTTTTCCTATGTTTGAAGACTGTTTATGTTTGTATTTCTGTGAGCTGTCTTTCATGTCCTTTGCCCATTTTTTTAAATTGGGTTTTTGGTCTTGATTGTAATTTCTCAACTCTATCAGAAAGATTATATGCGATTATCTGAAAAGCAAATGTTTTTTACCAGTTTGAATTTGTCTTTTGCCTTTGTTTATAGTGCATTTGTTTATTTTGCCATCTAAAAGGTTCTTAATTTTATGTAGTTGAATTTAATATTTTGTCTCCTATGGTTTCCAGATTTTGCATCATAAAAGCCTTCTTCACTTGAGGTTATAAAGGAGTTTGCCTTGTTTTCTTCCAGTTCTTTTATGGTTTATCCCTTTCTTCCTTCTTTCCAGATCTAAATCTTTGATCCATTTGATGTTTGCCCTAGTATACAGTATGAGGTATAGATGAACTTTTTTTCTAGATTGGGTATAGTTGTCCCAACAAAAATTATTAAAAAGTTTATCTTTAACTTATTTCAGATGCTGTCTTCATTCTAATTTTCTTTATGTGTTGGAGTCTCTTTTGGTCTTTCTTTTGTGTTCCATTGGTCTGTCAGTCTATTCAACAGATACTATCATGAAGGAGCAAGCAGTACAAAAAATCAGCCTACAGAAATGGAATGAAGTATTGATTGATGAGTTTCCCTTGGTGATAGAGCAGAAAACCAAAATTTTGCCTACTGATGAAATAATACATACACCTTAGAATCAAGTGCAGAGAAGCATAAGGAAGCGTAGGTTTATTTGAAGATCATATTACAGGAGTGTGTGAGGGAAATTACCACGAGAACTAAGGGTAGACAGCCCCAGTTCATCGATGGCCTTATATGCCATGTTATGGAATTTGAATTTTGCCCTATAAATAATGGGAAATTTTTCCACAGACTAACGAAATGTAGGATTTTATTTAGGGGTTCTCTGAGTTCATTGCACTCTTCAGCAGTCTGTATATGAGCTTCAGATTCTGCAAACCCCCTGAAATTTTATGTCAGAAGGAACATCTGATGTTTTCATCAGATCCACAGAAGCCTGACACACACCACAGTTAAGAATACCTTCTTTAGACAAATATCTATGGAAACGTGATAGGATAGATTGAATGGGGTTTAAAACTAAAGCTAGGGTTTCCAGTCAAGAAGTTTTTGCACTAAGTTAGGTAGACTATGAGTAGCAGAGTGAAAAAGTGAGCTTTCCCTTCAGTTTATTATCTTTGGAAGATACAGCTAATTCACAGTAGTTATGTTCTATAAATCTGTTGCAAACACTAAATTACTAAACCACTGATCCTAGGGGATATACAGGGTTACCGTTACATAAATGAGCCAAAGGTGGCCTCTGTATATTGGCCCCTAGGTTGTTTATTTTTTCACAGCAGGCTGGGGTCCATTAGCTTAAAAGCCCGCTGGCATAGGGCACTTGTTTACAGTATGAGAGCTAGAACTAGAAGGCAGAGTGTCACCGTGGTCAGCCTCAGCTGGGAAGGCGCTTGTCGGGCAGCTCAGATTTTTCACTGCTCTGCACATGTCCACAGTAGCACTATAGGTATTGATTTTGGGGTTATAAATAAGTTTTAGGAAGTAGATAAATTCACAGATACGGAATGCACAAATAAAGATCAACTGTACCAACCCAGTTGCTTGCATATTTCCAGTGATGAGCCTCCTCCTTCTAGATAAACTTTTCCCTTACTGGCTGGTTTTAATGATTATATTGAACTAAAATGGCATCCTGTTTTTTCTAATCATGAGTCCTAATTTGGCTTTCTGGATTATTCCCCCTTTAATATACTATTAAATTCCGCTGTGTTATATTCACTTTTACTCGATTTTCCCCACTAGTGTAAAGATTCCCAATTTCTTTGCAAACTTTTGGTTTGCTAAGTACCTTAGTGATTTAAAAGAATGGAACCTTAATTTTATTGTTACTAACACATCCCTGATGTCTCCACTCCTCTCCCTGACTGAAAATGGCCTCATCTGCCTCACTTTAGTCCACACTGCGTTTGCCAGTTTTCTTTCAGTTATACATTATTCAAATGCATTGGAGGGAGAGGCATGTGCATAAAAGGCCGGGATAGGGATAACTTCAGATATACAGATACAGCTCTCCAGTGCCTGTTCCCTCCCCACTCCCATGTCATCTCTACTTTTCCCTTAATTAGCGTCTTTCTGTAACCAGATTTTCTCAATGGAGTGGGAGAGATGGCCACTGAGGGTTCTAGATTTCTATCCTTTTGGCACACTGTAACTACAGTAGAAAGAGGAACTTTTTTCAACCAGTGTCCATCTGTCAGTTGAGGGAAGAACTTTGGTCATATTTGGGCCATATTATCTAGTACTAGATCAGTTGCTGTTACCAGGAACATGGGAAACTGATTAGCCAGCCAACGTCATGTATAGCCAGAAAAGTAGCAACCTTTGATCGATATAGCCTCTCCAGTATCATGTGGATTTTTAGGAAAAGGCAGGTTCCCCAAGGAAATAGGGATGCTAGGCAACTAGACAACAAATATAAGTTATACACATTAAGACAAGTGTTTAGTCAGTAAGGTGTCTCTGAAGGACCATCAGTGCGATTGAAGGATTACACAGTTTTTAGCTTTGAACAGTGTTGAATCAGAATTGATTTTGCTTTAAATGTTGACATCTCTTATTCCTCAGTAGTGGGTACAGAGGGATCTGTTATATATTCTGTTCTTTTTTATATGTTTAAAATATTTCATCATTTTGATAAAAACTAAAAATTTTGCTTTAAGTTGGTGAATAATAGATATTTGTCAAATTTCCCTTAAATATAAATTCGCTCTAGAAATGATGTTATATCTGACGTAGTAATCCATATGACATTTTAAAGGTATTATGAAAGTAAGTTCCTGAGTTTTTTTTAAATGATGTGAAAAACACATAATTTATTTCCTTTATCTCATAACATATATTTACGATATGATAGGTACCTGCAAGGTGTGGAGTTACAGTCCGGGACAGTCTAAAGAAAGCACTGATGATGAGAGGTCTAATCCCAGAGTGCTGTGCTGTTTACAGAATTCAAGATGGGTATGGTTTGTATGTGATGTGAAATTTTGTTTAAAAGAAAAAAACTGAGACATTAAACTTTAAGGTTTTCTATATGATCTTTATCTAAACCTAGGGAATTAAAAATCAACTTTAGAAAAAATTATTAAATTATATTAAGTTTAGCCTAAAGAAATCTTGTAGATCCTTCAAGGAGTTAACATGAGATAATTTTGTATGGTGATAGTGTTTGTTACTCTGATCAAATGACTTGACTTGGAATTTGAGATTCTTATAATTTTTGAACCATTTAAAATATGACTTATTTGAATAATGGACTGTTCCCACAATCCCCTGTTTTTAATACAAACTTATAGTTTCACAAAAGGCTTGTTCAGACTAACATTTTTATATTGAACTATTTCAGAAAATTGTGCCAAGACACTCCTCTCCCCGCAAAAATTTTGAATCCTATTTTAAAAATTACCTTTTTTGGGGCATATTGTCCCTTGAATACTCTTTTTCTTTGGATAGATAAATCCATACCTGTGATTTTTTTTTATTATTTTTATTTTTTTTTTTTTTATGCCAGGAACAATCCACTTTCTGCTGTTGTAGGTCTTTTCTGGAGCTGACTTGAAGAAAAGAGTACATCTCTTTACCCTGCTGTTTGTCCAAGAGTGATACCTTTATTTGGGGTAAACTTAAAAATTAATTTATTGCCATTTAAATTTCTAACGATGGAAGACCAGGGAGCCAAACCTCCCTCACCATTACTAGCCCCTCAATAACCAATTTTCATATCTTCAGCATGAGGTACATGTAGATTTTTAGGTATGATCACCAAGAAAGGTTTATGTCTGCACTTTTCAGAGAGAAGAAGCCAATTGGCTGGGACACCGATATTTCCTGGCTTACTGGAGAGGAGTTACATGTAGAAGTGCTGGAAAATGTCCCACTTACAACACACAACTTTGTATGTACCTTTACGTTTTTTTGCATTATAGAAAATGTTTGTGTTCTTGTGAATGAATTTTTATTTAGGAAGTGTAAAATGTGGGTAAATAATTTGGGGATTGATATTTTCCCTGAGTTAATCATTTAAACTAAAGTATTTAGACTAAAGAGTTTCATTTTAATCACTATACTTACTTTTAATTTAAGAAAGCAATACATGTCCATTATTTAAAAAATAAAAAAATTTGAATGATGCAAAAAGTATATCAAGTAAAAAAGTGAAAATACCCTATCAGCGGTAAATATTCGTTACTAGATTATGATATAGTCTTCCGAATTCTTTCTCTGTATACAAACATGTACGCTTATACCTGTAAGCCTAAAGTTTTCTCCTTTCTTTTTTTTTCTCCCTTCCCCTACCATCCCTTCATTATTTTCCATTCTTTCCTTTTCTTACACTGAAAATGTTATATTTTTTGTGATATTCTTCACCTTAAAAAAACTTAACAGTGTGTCATGGACATCTTTTAATGTCAGTACACCTACCTTTATTTTTGTAATGATTGCATAATAGTCCATATGAGTAGCATAAATTCAGTATATTTAATCATTCCTCTATTACATAGACATTTAGGGGTTTTTTTTTTAATTGATTAAAGACAGGGCTAAACAGAATCTTTCTGCATACACCTTGACATATTTGTGTAATATTCTGAAGGATGAGTTAATGCAAGTGAAACAGCCCTCCTTAAAGACTTAAGGAAGACGTTAAAACTCTCCTTGAAGAATTCTCCCTTTATCATTTGCTAAAACCCAGTGTCACCAGCACGAAGTCTGAAAAGTAGGTCCTGTCCACCTTATAGATGAGGATACAGTTCCCAGCACTTAAGAACCTGCCCTCTAAAAGGGTAGACAAAAGCCAAGATTAGAGTGATCTATAAGGCAGGAATGTGTTTCTTACTTTTCTATATATATGGAATTTTAGTAATATGTTTTTCCAAATGGGTAGTTATTGCTACCCTTTTGGCATCAAGTGTTTTTCTATGCGCCTTGGTGATTTAGTACAGCTGGGCTCCGAAAGCAGCCAGTTGACAGATAACTTCCTTGGGAGTTTGTGCTTTTGGGGCGCTCTCAGTGGTGAATAACAAAACCGGGTATTTCAATAATTAAATCATCTTTTAGATAAGTGTAAGATATACTTAATGTCAATCAGATTTACTATGTAGCAAATAGTTTTCTAGTGATGACTTAAGAAGTTCATTACTATTGATTTTATTTTAACTTGTAGAATTCTGAGTGGATAAATCTTAAGATTTTTAAGTTTTTAGGAATCTAAAAACAGTTGAATTTACATTTCATAGTGATTGCTACTCTTTTTCTTAATTATTTTTCTTAGCTGGAAATCAGATATGGGGAGGTGAAAGAAGACCTAAGTTGCTAACCATAAAATAGTATTAAAATAATGCCTCAGAAAGGTCCTTGCCATAAGAGAAAAATGAAAGCAAACTGCAAGTTAGTGTCAGAGTGTGGAAATCCTGCCAGTAAATGTTTACTGAGAACCTTCCATTTGTCAACACTGTGTCTGATCTGGGGATATAACAGTGAATATGAAACACAGTATCCTGGCCTTAGAGTAGAGACAGATGAGTAATACGAAAATTTCATAAACACTTGTAGTTATTATGTATGTATGAAGTGCTATAGATAGATGCACAGAGTAGAGACTGCTGTCCTGCCCTTCGAGGAGTCAGGAAGGTGTCCCAAAGGAAGGCGTACCTAAACTAAGGTCTGATGGATGAGGGACTAGCAGATGAAGAGTGAAGGGAAAAGAACTCAAGACAGAGTAAACAGCAATGAAGCACGGTACCTTTTCAGCTTTAAAAAAAAAAAGTTCAGAGTGGATGCTACAAAGTTGGGGGTGGGGGGGGCGGTGGTTTACAGTATAGCAAGAGTTATGCGTGGATTGAGGAGAGTCCAGCTCATGAGAGTCCTTGTAAGCCATGTTAAAGATTTGGACTTTTCTGCAAGATAATTGGAAATTTAATGATTGTAAATGGGAGAAGTGTGATTAGATTTGTGTTTTAGAGCAGTTCTGAGTGCCATGTAGAGGCAAGGGTACAAGCCTGTGTTCTGCTTTGAAAGGGAAAGAATTCTTCTCTTTGTGTCTCTGTGCTGGATTTTGCCGGCTACTCAAGGAATGCTGCTGATACCTTCTGGTTTCATAGAGTCCGATATTAAAGCAACTCCTTCAGTATTTGCCTACATCCCAGGAGCCCTTGGGAACTGGTGAGGTGGAGGGGGCGGGGAAAGTAGAGAAACAAGATTTGAAACAAGCCACATTGTCAGCCCTTCCCATTTTCTACAGGCAGGTTAATGTTCTGCTTCAAAGAGCCCCGCACCTTACAAATTAATGCATGCAGATTGCCTGGTCTTTGTCTCCCACTCGTTTACCATCCATGTCAACATGCTCGAATTCAGAATAAGCCTAAATTGTGGCCCGAAAGAAAAGATATACCTTCCTGTGTCCTAAATCTTTTTTGACAAAGACACACTCACAGATAAATGTCACTTCCAGTTTATACTCAAGCGCACACCCATGTTTTCCCCTCCTCAAATGTTTTCCTCTCCTCTCTGCTTCCCTCCTTCATCCCCTCCTTTTTTGTCTTTTTTTTTCTCCTTTACATATACAACCAACCAGTTACACAGTTTTCAAGTATAAGTTGGTGACAGAAAGAAAGACTACAATTGATGAGGGAAGAGAAATAAGGGTTTCATGATATGCAACAGATTATCAGACAGGTGAAGGCGTGAGTAGTTAGCAAAAAAGAAAATGCTGATTCCTGTGCAGAGTTTTGTATTTTTCTGTGCTTTATGTCCTGATTGTTAGCAGGATAAAAGATTCTTGGTTTTGGTCAATAGTGGTCACATAATATTAAAGAAGATTTTCTAATTTCTTGTATATCCAGAGAGAAATGGAAAAGGAACAAAGCTGAAAACACATCGTTGCCTTTTAAATCCCCTAAAAAGTGATAATAGAAAAAAGATGAAGAAAACAAGAGCCATTTTTAAAACTGCCTAAATGTCCTCTAAAGGCTAGAATGGGTGATGTGCCAAGATACCATTTTCTTGATAAAACATTTTTAAATAACTTATTATCCCATTAAATATATGCTTATGAGAAGAGTTTGGTAAACTGTAGGTGTTGAGATCATTTTACTGGATCGTGAAAAGCATAGAGTAGAGTAGAAAATTCTAATGTATATTATATATAGTTAGGGTGAGTATTGTTATATGAATACACGTGTGTCCTGGGTCATAATGTAAAATATATATGTTACTATCATTTGTGATTAAAACTGTCTGAAAAACTAAGATGAATTGAAAATATGCAGCAAAGGACAAAATGGATGTCACCCATGCTCTCACCACTTTGAAATATCCATTTTAACATTTCGACATTTGCTTATCTTCCTTACATTTTCTGCTTATTATTTACATGAAATGAATACTTTTCAAACAATTTGTGACTTAGGTAGTTATCAAGTTGGGGCCTCCTTAGCACAGTTCTGTTTATGTGACCCATGTTGTACATCATTTGCCTCTGATATGGAGTCTTTACATGTTGTCTTTTAAGTTTCATATAGAGGAATGTTCACAAATACATTTAGGTGTTCTAACCCTCTAAAAAATAACTTATTAAAAGTATTTCTTACTGTCTTTTAAGTGATTTTTTTTGTCCCTTATCCTAGTTAGTAAATTTAGGTAGGGTTGTTGTGATTTTTCATACAGTTACAAACTAGTTTTTTCTTTTATAAATAATTGTTTTTCTATTTTAATCAAATGTATATAGTTTTAGAATAGTGCATAATGAAAAATAATCTGTTGCACCATCCCCTGCGAGCCTCTAATGCCAGTCTCGAGAGGAAATCACTCTTAATTTTTAATGGTGTCTGTTTTAAGTTCTTTTGGCGATAATTTTCATATTACTAAATAATAACTTTAAGCCACAATTTTTTGCTTTTTCAACTTTAGACATCATTTACTGATTACCGATTCCACAGAGAATTAGTTCATTCCTGACATTACAACCTGCAATGTGTTCTTTTTTGTTTGGGGGGTTTTATGGTTCCTCCGTTGGATACCTTTGTAACTTTAAAGCGTAGGTAACCCTTTGTTTCTTTTCTGTTAACACCAGTAAGCATCTCACCTCCCTTCTTCATACAATTATTAAATGGTGCTCTTCTCCTTTCTTTCACCTCTGTTCCTCCTCCTGTCACATCTCTTTTACTTTTATGTAGTCAAGCTTGAAATTAGTTTTGAGTCTTTTATTCATTTCCTATCAAGATGTGTGAGTTTTTTAATTGGATAGTGGATAGGAGATAATACATGTAGTCCATCTATTATCGTGAATCCACTGGTTTTCCTTTTAGTATCTTAGTGTATAAGGTAGTTCTCATGATATAAACATAGAAAAGATTATCTTAAACAAGAGCGTAAACAAGTTGATTTATAAAAAGATTCTTGCAAGTTTTTGAAATCCTCTTATGATGTTTTATTTTGCAGGTACGGAAAACTTTTTTCACCTTAGCATTTTGTGACTTTTGTCGAAAGCTGCTTTTCCAGGGTTTCCGCTGTCAAACATGTGGTTATAAATTTCACCAGCGTTGTAGTACAGAGGTTCCTCTGATGTGTGTTAATTATGACCAACTTGAGTAAGTAATCAAAAGAATCTTTTCTATCATTTTACGTTTACCTTTTCTAGGATGTCTTAGAATCTGTGGGAATTTTCTGTCCAGTAGAGTTATTACAAGGGTTTTTAAAAAAAAAGTGGTTAGGGAATAATATGTAGTATAGCCTATACTTGACTCCAAAACTGTACTTCTGGTTCAGCTATACATTTCATTTATGTTTTATATTCTCTTTTTAATTAATAAAGATCCCTTGCTCTTTGAAATTGCTTTTAGATGATTTTGGGGAAGATAGAAGTGTCATTTCCATTAACCGTATATTTTTGGACCACAGATTGGGGGATATGATTCTGTCAGCTATTTTGTGAATTCTGTTTTCTCCCCCCCCCCCCCCCCCGCCCCGCCTCGTCTTTCTCTCTCTCTCTTTCGCTCCCTCCTTCGCTCTCCCTCTCTCCTCTCCCTCTCCTCCTTCTCCCTATCCCTTAACCCCACCCCTAAGTGATTTTAAAGTAAGATATAAAGTCTTTATACCTAGCAGATCTCTTTCTAAAATTTCTGTTTGCTTTTTCATGGTAGTTTCTCTAATAGATTAGACTGAGATTTTTTTAACCTTTGTGTGTGTGTGGTGTTGATATTGCTGCTGCTAAGGTCTTATTACTTTTCTTGATCACTTGAGCAAATAGAATTTAGCTCTGAACTTTAAAGTATGTTGTAATGATATAATCTAACTTCACAATGATGATAAATTTTCTTCTAATTTCTTAACCATAAAGCATGATTTTTCTCCTCTGATATGTAGAAATTTGCTGTATAGAGCAATTGGTTTTAGATTCTGTTGCCTTTGAAAATACAATATAATTTTTTTAAATGAGCCTTTAGACAAAAACACAACTAATTGAATTAATCATTTCTGAAAGTGGAATTTGATCTCAGATATTTCCTTTAACTTTATATTCTGGTATATGAAGCTTCTGGGTTTTGCACAAGTTAGGTTTGCTTTGTTTTGTTTTTGTTTTTGCCTCACAGTTTGCTGTTTGTCTCCAAGTTCTTTGAACACCACCCAATACCACAGGAGGAGGCCTCCCTAGCAGAGACCACCCTTACGTCTGGATCATCCCCTTCCGCACCCCCTTCCGATTCTATTGGGTATGATTTGACTCCTGCTGTTCAGTGATGTACTATTTGAGCTGATTTCTTTTGGATCTTTTGGTTTATTATAAAACTTCCTCAACATTTTGATTGTTAAAAGGGACGTTTATTCAGAAAACTTGTTTAATTATATAGTCAGGTATTTAACATGCATTTGGTACAGATACATGAGATTAAAAATGACAAATTTTTTCAGGACTGGTCTTGAAAAATCAATCAACAGGTAATTTAGAGTGCATGCCTTGTGCTCATCACTTTATTAGGTAATTTCACATATAGAAGTACATAACTTCCATTTAGAAAAGTAGCATTAACATATGAGAAAATGGCAAACAATTTAAAAATAGTAAATAATTATAATCTGCAGTTTATGATATACTTTTTAAACTATGTGATAAGGACAGTATTACCATATTTATAGGGGAAGAGAGAATACAGAGAGTAGTCAAGAAAATTTAATGAAGAAAGTGGAATTTGAATTGGACCTTAAAGTATTTAGAATCTGAATGAACCTAGGGAATAAAGGCATGGTGATCCAGGGGTGGGGTAGGGGTGAAAAAGCATAAATAAAGCATGGCAGGGATAGATTTGGGAGATAGTGAAGAGAAGCTGATCTAAGTCGAGAAGATGTGTGTGTAAGACTAGATTACGAAGAGTCTTGGAATTTAGGCTGGAATTTACACTTGACATGAAAGAGGGGGAAGGGAATTAAAGGTTTTTGAGCAGAGGACTAACTTCATGAAAATGGTTTTAGGGAATCGCTTAGCCATGATATACAAATAAATTGGTAGAGCAATGTCTGTGGTGAAGAAGGCCAACAAAGAAGCTGTTGGCAGTGAAGACAGTGACAAGCAGTGAAGATTTGAACCAGAGTGAGGGCAGCATGCAGAAGGGATGGATGTTCATAATGTATACAAGAAAAAATATGGTCTTGTTAATTGTGGAGGATAAAGGAGAGAACTAACTTTAAAGATAACACAAAGTCATCACATATTCAAGCTTTGTAGTAGGAAAAAAGATGATGACAGGTCTAGTAGATATTAGTTTGCTTTGGAGCATTTC
>NW_006434839.1:1789357-1789728 GCF_000325575.1 Pteropus alecto
GTATAAATTACTATATCTGGAAGCATATGGTTAAAAAAAAAAAGGTCCCCACATAGTATTCTGCTCTAGACTGTTCCAGAGATAATTAAGATCAGAAATATTTATTGTCAGTTTTAACCCTACTTCCTCCCACTCTTCACAATGTAATATTTCTTCTACTCAGAGAGATAAAAAAATTAATTGACACTCCCAATAGACCTGTAATTGTTATGAAGCCAACCTTTCTGGAGGTTTCATAGGCTAAACAATTTAGCGAAAAAACTTGTGTATTAAGGAATAGGTAGATGTATCTACCTATTTTGGAACACTAGAAAATGCAACCAATGTTCTCATGTCAGGTTGTAACAATTACCACTCTGGTGGAGTCATTC
>NW_006434839.1:1789747-1876349 GCF_000325575.1 Pteropus alecto
TTAAAAGATCAAATCAAAATGTTAGCGTTTGTTCGTTTTGATTTTTAATTAATCTTTTAGCTATAACATTTACTCCTGATGAATTCTCTGGATCATGATGCCTTTTTAATGGCAGGTCCCAGTTCTGTGAGCAGAGTTACAGAACATCATAATGAAATTAGCTTGGCCTCTCTGAAGGTTTGTAATGGTATGCTTAGGACATTTGCCTTACAGTAATGGAATGCTACCTTTAATTAAACCATTTGCCTATGCCATGAGTACTTTATTCATAGCTAAACTGAACTAGATTCTGGTCTTGAGCAAATGATGAGAAAGATGTTCAAACTTTTGTGTCACAAGTGAATATGTGTACCTGTGAAAAGATAGAAGTTAATCCTGTTCTATGTCAGAATTCCTTTGCATTTTGTTAGTAGTCCTGATAACAATTATAATGGTCATGAAACGTATAATAATGGGTGTAACCAAGACATACTGCAGAAGTGATACATTGCCCAGTTTGAATAAAAAGTTAGAGGTACCTACTTTTCTACTTTTTAAAAATGCTATGGAATGTATAAATTTATAAGTCAGCATTGAAAAATTTGCATGTTGCTGAACAGAAGTAGTAACTTTGCTTGAAATTTTTTAATATTATATATTAAAAATGAGATCCAAACTAACTGGTAATTTGCTAAAGGGTGTTAGAGATAAAAAATTATTTTTATTTATTATTTGATATTGCTTTAAAGAGGTTTGCAAGATAGGTAGAGGTATCAGAAGAAAGCCAGTTTGCTGACCGCTAGTATGATTCATGGGGTATAAGTTGCCTTGGTCTAGGTAAAGACTTCCCAGTGTGGACACTCAGTTTTATCAGTTCTCAGAAAGGATGAGAGTTAGGGACATTGCTGGTTTACATTAACCCAAATCAGAAAGACTAATTCAGATATGCCTGTTATATAAACCGAACTTCTTGTTGGATGGACCAACACTCTCTCTGCTTTTGGAAGACATTTATGAGAAACCAAATTATAATCCAGGACTTTTTTGTTACCGATGAATTAGGACATGGATCAGATATTTAATGACATCAGGATCAGTTACTTGAAGTGTTCTTCAGAATTAGAATATACTTGCCCTCAATGCTAGATGAATTGACTTTGTGGACCAGCGCATACTTTTCCGTGGGTGGTGGTAGATACCAACTGCCAGATTATAGTCTTTCTGGTTTTGTGGAATAGGAAGATATCTTTTTTCCTAGTATATTCATTCTTTTCTTTAGATACGATGTCCTTTGCATACATATTTCTGATTTGATATGCGCTACATACCACTTTCGCAATTCAGTGAGTTTCAAGAATGATTTGCTGTCACTTATGCCTACACCAAAGCAATCATATTAATTAGACTGTCTTATACAGTTGTTAAATTAGGGTTTTTCACCGTCAAGTCCTACCTTAAAGTATGTTATTGCCTTGAGACTTCAGATCAGCCTACAAATAGCCTTTTAAAAAACTGCGTTTTCTAAAACTCTTTTAAAAAACTAATATTGTCATTTTTACATTTTTTTTTTACTTGCTTCTAAAATCTTTTGGCAAAGGATGTATATTTGGCTGTCTAAAGCAAAAATACAGCTCTGTCACAGACTAAAAATTTTTCAACAGTCAAAATAAAAAAGACCAGTGGAGCATACTGCTTTTGTAAAGGCCAGTTCCATCAGTCTTACCTACACTGGGCTGATACCAACTTTTTAAAGTAATATTTTATTATTTTTATTTCAGTTCTTTGTGAATTTATTAATTAATATGAACAGATAAAGGCAAAATTTCTTTCGCTAGCCTTAATAGTGTGCCTCAGAGAAGTCAAACTATAAACTAGTATGGTTTGGGTTCTGTTAACATGCTTTATTCAGAAGCTTTTTGTCACTATTTGACTTTTTTGGCTCTTTAAACCTTTATCTATTTCTTTTCTACTATATATTCTTGTCATTCCTCTCTAAATCCTCTCCCTTCACAAAATGTCTTTTTATTCCCTCAACATTGTCTTTCTGTCTGTGTCTTAATAACCACTAAATAATACTGATTACAGAGTTTGCATAAGGTAAGGTTGAATGATAACCTGTCTCTGTTAGACTGAGTCATTCATTGGTCCTAATGGAGCTCACTGAGACAGCTATACCTCATCTTTCAAGTGATATTCACATCTCTGCTCCCTTGGATATCTTTTCTGAGGAGCATAGCTGTTTACAACCTACTCTCAAACTTTAGAGTGCACTGTGATTTATTTTAGGGCCAGTGATAAGAGATCATCGATTTTCTTATTTATCTACAGTACCAAAATATAGGTCACTCTGTAACTTATTTTGATGGTTTCACTAAAAAGCAGTTTTTAAAAATAATTCTTTTAATGCTTAATATGTGATTCTTCTGTGTCTCTTGTGTCGGTTATTGGGCATCATAAAAATTTTGAAATATGAAATTGACACTATAAGGATCATCTTTTGAATTTGGAAATGGTCTTTTGCTATTGTTCAGGATTTTAATTCAACTCTTGTATAAAGCAACAGGTATATCTTTTAAGTTTTAAATTACACATGTATATTCTCAAAATTTTTATAATTTCCTAATACTTAGCATAAAAATTTCATTTTAGTAACTTCAGCTATCAAGAAATGACAAAGGTAGAAAAAAAATAGCAGATTTTATTCATTCAGTCCCTACCCAGAGCATTTTTGTGTAACTTTAAAGGACAAGAGTTTCTTCAGCTATTTAGCCCCAGGTAATTTCTAGCCATTTATAGATTTCCCTGGAGTTTTCTGGATACGAATCAGTGTTCTTTCTTATTATCGACCGTCTCTGGAGGGTCTGCTGGAGCAAAAGCAGCGGTGTCAGTCAAAGCTGTAGGCATATCTTCGCTTTTTAAACTAATACTTTTAAAATCCATTACTGCTGGGGTTTTAATGCTTTATTGTAAAGATTTTATTTAAGAATATGAAAATAAGGAAATCTTTATGTCATCCATTTTTTTACGTTATTATATCTATAAAGTTGCTCTGAGCCTTATTTTCCAATGACTTGATTTTTCCAGGCCCCAAATTCTCACCAGTCCGTCTCCTTCAAAATCCATTCCAATTCCACAGCCTTTCCGACCAGCAGATGAAGATCATCGAAATCAGTTTGGACAACGAGACCGGTCTTCGTCAGCTCCAAATGTGCATATAAACACAATAGAGCCTGTCAATATTGATGTAAGTATCCAACATTGTTAGAACTGAAAAAGTTCAAGTGTATTTCTTTATTTTTCTGCTACAATTATAATATAGATCAGAAATAAGTGCCATCTTTCATTTATCACAGTTATTATAAGTGATAGACTTTTATGAATTATAGATCAGAAAAGCCTTGTCATCTTCTCTGATAGCATTAAATACTTAACTGGTGCCAAATTAGAGTTATTCTGATTTTTTTTCCCTATAACATCATCTCTGTAAAAGTCTTCATTTATTTAACAGGTAATCCACTGGCCATTTTATGGTAAAGAAAAAATAAGAATGCAATCGCAGATCTTTACATCAATTTGAAATCTCTACCTAAATTTCTAAAAGTACAACGTTGAGTTAAATAAACCTTAAAGACTAATCATTACTTTATATATTTGACATGTAAAGCTACCTTTTATCTTTTTTACTTTCTTGATTATACCACTGTTCCATCTCTATACACATCTTGAATTTTGTGGGGGGTTTTTTTGTCATGTAAAGTTTGTCATTAGGTTTTAATCATTTTTTTAAATGTGTCTTCTCTGGTCTCATCATCACTTAATTCAATTTTAATCATTATTTATTATTCCAATAAACAAGATTTAATATCAACTCTGGGATAGATAGGCACTGTGTCAAAATTGAGAATTAAGGATGAATTAGCACACAGTCTTTGCCCTCAAGGAGGTCATGGTATAATGGATGAATCAGACATATATATAAATAATCACAAAAATATATAGTGATAGTTTATCGAAGCGGGTGATAAACTCTGCCTGGTTGGATCTAGGAATATTTAGTAGAGAAGGGACAACTTTTAACCCAGATTGTAAAAGATGAATGAGTAGGAGTTTATTAAGTACAGTAGTTGGTTGGGGCTTTAGGAAGGAAGGGCATTTGTTAAGAAAGTAGTATGTGTAAAAATACGGAAATATTTTTACATGGGATGTAATTAACGGTTGAAACTGTAGGAGGTTAGGATTCAGGAGAAGGGTAGGGAATGGTAGAAGACGAAACTAGGTAGGTAGAGTTCAACTGAAAGGCACTGTGTATTACTCTCAGGTCTCCATAGCAGCTGGTAGTGGGAAGTCTAAAACACTTTTGAGTGGGGGAGAAAGTGATCTCACCATATTTTAGAAAAATCTTTTGAATTAGTGAGAAGTTTGATAGGCAAGATTGTTAGGAATGATATTGAAAGTAGGCTACTACTTATGAATGCTTACTGTATGCCAGGTACTAAGTACTTTACATAAATTTCCTTATTCTGTCTTCATAAAGACTCGTGGGTTAAGTACTATTATTATTTTACTCTTAAGAAAATTAGGTTTAGAGTGGTTTAAGAAACTTGCCCAAGATCACACGGCGGATTAATGATTGAAATAGAGTAACACCTGGCCTTATGCTATATAATCAGTAATAGAGGAGAAAGAGACGAAAGGTAGAGGATAATGCCCATATTTTTCTGGTTTGGGCAGATAGATCATATTTATTCCATTCATTACGATAAGAAATACCAAAGAAAGTAGAGCAGAGTTTGTAGAAATGAAAATGATAACTTTTATTTTAGAGTTATTGACTTTAAGATGACTACGGGACTTCACTGGTTGAATATTAGAACCTCAAGTAGAAATACAGATGTCAGAATAATTAGCATGAATCAGGTAATGGGTATAAGTGATATTATTCAAAGAGTATATATTAATAAGTTGAAAAGAGAGTAAAAAAATGCAACCCCAGTAAACATTTGAGGTATAGGCAATGAAGAGAGAGGTTGAGGATGACAATTGAGAGAATAATTGAAGTAGTAAAGTTCCCTGAACTTGGAAGCAGTGTTCCTTAGAAGTTATGAGGATTTAAAGATAGGCATAGCTAGCAAGCTAGCTCTCCAGCTCTTCACAGGCAGTGCGACCTTGGGGAAATGACTTAACCTTGAGGCTAATGATATCTTTTTCTTGTAGTGATTTGAAAATGCTTATTAAGCCTGGCACATAATAAGAATTCAGAAATTATGGCTAATATTACTGCGCAAATATTTGTAGATATTAGGCAGGACAAAGTTCTTTGAATGCTTCTGTTTTCTCTATCATGCTAAAGAGAAGATACATAAATAAGGAAGGAACTATAGGAGATTGGGGGAAAGTTTGAAATAGCCAGTATTAGACTATTAGAAGATCCTGTTTAACCTAGAACAAGTAGAAAGATTGTCAAGAGATTGTGAGGAAGCTTTATTTTTATTTTTTTTTTTAAGAAGTAAAACTATTTTCAGATGACATCTTATATAGAAAACTCTAAAGAATCCACACACAAAAAAAACTATATTAAAGCTAATAAATGAATTCATATAGAAAACTCTAAAGAATCCACAAAAAAAAAAACTATATTAAAGCTAATAAATGAATTCAATGAGGTTTCGGGATACAAAAAATAGTTGTATTTCTATAAACTCTAGCAATAAACAATCTGAAAATGAAATTAAAAAACAACTCCATTTACAATAGCATTAAAAAGAAAATACTAAGGAATAAATTTAACAAAGAAGTGTTAACACTTGTACACTGAAAACTACAAAACATTGTTGAAAGAAGTTAAAAACGTAAATAAATTTTTAAAATCCTGAACATATTTGAGATAGAAAAATGAAAGCTTATGATGGTACTAGCAGTAAGTTATAAGAATGGAGAAAGCCAAATTTGACAGATCCATGGTTGTGGGGAGTTACAGGGCGGATGCAGCAAAAAGGAAAGAGATGTGGCATTTCTGCCTTTGTCTTCTGTTTTTTGGTTTTTTTTTCCCCCTGTCTAGAAGGTTCTCTGCTTTTCTTTTCTACATTCCTGTCTATTCCTCAAACCCCAATTCATAGCCCATCTCTTCAAATGCTTTACCAATGACCAAGTTCTATAGTTAGTTAGTTATCCTTTGAACTTGTATAGCACTAAGAATCTTTTCACCCATATCATTTATTTAGCAATTAACTAAGCAACTTTGGCACCTCTTTTATTGTTTTCTTAAGCTATTATTCTTTTATCATTCCGTTTTCATGTGTGTACATCTTACTCCCACTTAGATTATAAGCTCTCTAGAACTAAGAAAGTTAGTGAGACCACCAGTGTTTTGCATTTATTGGTAGCCACACAACCCCTAACGCCTAGCACTTTGTTTGCAAGTATATGAGTATTCGTTGATATTTTGTAGAAAATGTTGAAGGCTTTATATAATACATTGAACATGATAGAAATACATTTCTAAAGAATTCACTTTCTTTTAGCCTGTAAACAAAAAACCGCCTATTTGCAAAGATCCTGTGAACCTATTTAGAGACATTTGGGGCCATTCAATCCCTCACATTTAAGTTACACTAGGTAAACAAACTAATCTAAGTTCTGCCTATTAAGGTCCAAATTGCATTGCATTACCAGTAGACTTTTCCCCCTACCTCCAACATTATTGTAAAAACCTATAATTTAATAATAAAGCCTAACAAAACAAAAGCCTCGTTTGAGCCATTGTGTTTTTTCCCCTTCTAGTGTGTCCCTATTCATATTTTTATGATTGTAATCAGTGTACATTTAATTTTGTATTGTTTTTTTATTATATTGTAAACATCTTTCATGATTCAGTCTTCATAATTGTTTTAGTAGCTGCCATAATACTCATTAAATTGATACATTATAATTTACTTAGTCAATATGTCTAAATGCCTATAAGAGGGAAATAATTATTTCTGATTTTTTTAGTATGATGGATAATGCTGCACTAAACATCTTTGTGCATATCATTTTTTCTTCTGAATTATTTCCTTAGGAAAAATTCCCAGAAGTGGAATTACAGGATCAAAGGGTATGAACATTTTATGGCTCTTAATATGTGCCAGTAGAACTTTTTTTTAAGAATTGATACAGCCATTGGATTTGAATGGCCTGAAATGGATTTCAACATTTGATCAGGACTAATAATCCCTTCAATATAGGGTTAGGTTGGCAAGTGCTTCAAAATTTCGGTTTTATCATGTTCACTAGCTAATTTTATATACTTTCTGTTTTGTGAAGTAATTATAAGACAGTTATTATTTTGAATTAACCTTTCTGTTAATGCTTAGTGGAAGTGGAAAATTCAGTGTTGTTATTAGTTTCTTACCATAAGCTTTGAATAAAATGTACATTACTATTTATTTGTAGGACTTGATTAGAGACCAAGGGTTTCGTAGTGATGGAGGTAAGTGGTGATTTCAATTAAAAAAAAAAAAAGCTCAGAGAAAAATGCAACTGCTTTGCTGCTTGTCTCTTTTATATTTGCTTCTTTCATGAAACACAGACACAGAGAAAAATGTGTAGAGAAAACCCAAACTTTTTTGTTTTTCTTTAGTATTGATCATTTATCTCTAATAAAATTTTAACTAATTTATAACTTGAGTAGAGAAAAAGAGGGTACATAAAAAGGAATCTTAAATGTACCGTGTACAGTTTTAAATGGTTGCTATCAAAGAGAGATTCTTAGTTATTTTACCCACTTTACTGATTCCAGACCATCTTCAAAGCTGGAAATGTAGAATTTCCTTTGGAAACCTCCACTAGTACTTAAAGATTGAGCTTGGAATCCATTAAAACTTGGCTTTCATAAGTCATTCTTAGGGAGAATCCCTTGGACTGCCTGTTAAATATTGTCAACCACATCCCCTCAGCCTACTACAAGGGTTTGAAATGTACTTTTTAAAGAATGGACCTCCTACTAGAAAAGCCCAGTTGCCTTTTTTCAGTTCAGTAAATAAAATAAGCAAATGAGAAATTAAATTGAGATTTCTTACAGAATTTTCAGCTCATATTCACTCTAGTACCCAGTAAAAAAGGAGGACATAAGAAAACATTGATTAAGAAAATACTTTTTAAATAAGAATTTAGCCCCACATAATGTTTTCCAAGAGATGATATTTGAAACTGTCTTAAAGTTTTCTTCCAGGTGGTTCTCCATGCTCCCTTTTCAGCTGTCTTCTGTCTAATAAGGAAGACCTGCAATACTTGCTTATCTTACTTAGAGTTGGTCTTGTCCCTGTGACCTACTTTAACTTTAAAATACCTAAGCCCAGACTCAAGGATATTTTATATTGAATAAACATTGTATAAACCATCTTTTGTTATGTTTCTATGTACCTGTGAAGCTACCAAAATAATAACCCTGCATTATATATTTTGGACTTAGTATTTACTATAACACATAGTAATAAAAGTTTTCTGTTTGTTATTCCATGAACCCACCAATTAATGTTGCTGCTAGTTTGACTTTTCATATGTGTTAGTAGCTGTGGCTTTTGAAAATTTTGCCCAGTACATTCAGCATTTAAATGTTGCCATCATTTTAGCATCACAGAGTTAACTTAGTCATAATAACTGCCTGCTTAGTACCTAAAATGAAGTGGCATTTCTTTCCTTTTTTGATGAGTCACTTTTTAAAAAAATCATTGGGATTTTATGAAAGTAAGCAGTTTATAAAACATCCAGAATTATTTTGTGAAGCAGGCTTCGACTCATCTTATTTATTCCCCATGACTTCTTTCATTTCTTCTGTGTGTCTGTCTTCCTGTGTTTGCCTGCCCCTCTCTTTCTCTTCTAACAGCCCCTTTGAACCAGCTGATGCGCTGTCTTCGGAAATACCAATCCCGGACTCCCAGTCCCCTCCTACATTCTGTCCCCAGTGAAATAGTGTTTGATTTTGAGCCTGGCCCAGTGTTCAGAGGTAGTTGGGCTCTTCTTTCTTGTTTTCACCCAAAGCAAACTAAATATGAACTACAGATACTGTTTGTGCCTCACCCTCACAGCGTGTGTTTGTAAGTGTGAGAGTTTTCAGTACTAAATTTCTGCTTGGCCTGGCTGGAATGCTCTGAATGTGCTTCTCACACATACTCACTACCACAAGCTTTCTGTATGCTGTCTGTCATAAATTTTAAAAGCAAGAAAAATCTGTTATTTCCATCTTGTTTTTTGTTACATTAGTTACTTTTTGGTCTTGATAACTTCTTAAACTCAGTGGGTGGCAATAAATAATGTGTGTGGGAGGGGTTTTCCGGTTTGAATTTCTTTTATTTTCATCCATTTAGGTGATAACATTGATGACTTAATATTTGTTATCAAGTTTTGTGGGGGGTTTTTTTAAAGTAAAAATGGAAATGGAAATCCTTATTATGAGATTTTATACTAGACTTTTGGCTTTATTTTTTGTAATATCAGCAGTGTACTTTTTAAATGTAAGACGTATATTTTATATATTTTTTAATTATTTTGTATATTTTATATTATATCAAAGGTAGGGAGCTTTAAAGATGATTTTTAATATATTAGGGATATTGTAGCTTCCGAAAATTTGAAGATTAATATTTTCAGTTATGACCTAATATAAGGAAAAAGTTAGCAGTATAATTTTACTCTACCATTTTTCTTGCCATACTTTAATTAGTGGTTAAACTAATCTTTAAAATTTTAAGTCAAAATTGAAAGAAATGTTTTGCTATAAATATTTTTAAAGAATTATGTTTACTGGCTTTTGCTACTTAGTGTCTGTTACTTTTTCTGAATGTGTGGAGGTGGTTCAGATTTTTACTCTCAGCCCAACTGTTTCTCAGAAAATCCATAGAATGGGCTAGAAAATCATACAGTACTGAGTAATGTAATCAAAATAAATAATAGAATACAGTACTGAGTAGATCAGAATTGCAAAGTTAAGGCTTTATGGTGTTGAAAATTATTAATATGAAATGTAGAAAATGGAATGTGCTCTAGTTAATAGACATTCCAGATACCATTTTCTTTTAGAAAATTATACATGAGATCATGGGAATTCCACATGATAACATAGGTGATGTAGTAATGATAAAATTTCCACACAGATTTAACATTTAAATGTTGCCATTGGTATTCCTGTTCTTGGAAAGATAGTCACTCCCTCCCCCGCCAACCCCAAGTAGTAATCATTTTTTAAAAAATTCTCCTGGAGTCTTTTTGTTCCATAGATGCAAATATTATTTGACATCTCAGTCCTACTTAACTGTACGTAGGCCCCATTAGGACTCTTTGCCTTGAACCCTTCCGAACAAAGTCCTACTGTACATGAACTTAGAATCATTGCCACTGAGCCAGCATTTGGAAAAATACCCATCAGAAAGGCATGCAACCTTGCCAACTAAGTACTTTCAAAGAATGCACCCCTTGGGCTCACATGGCTGATAGAACATTTCCATTTGTAGAACCTTGGCTCAGAGGCCATATCACTTATTTCGCTCTCATTTTATAAAGGCAGGGATTTTTCAGAGTCCTGAGAAACTTGCATGGCTTTGTTTACATTAAAATTCTGCAGGCAACAGGTAATCTTTGTTTAGTAGAATAAGCCTCGAGGAAACAAGGAAACTGACCAGTATCTCTCACTCTTAGGTAGTGTAGAATGTGCTGTAGAATATTTGTTTAGTAGGTAATATTAAAAAGTGAGGTATTTTCAACATTAAGGTCATTGTTAGAATATATTTTCATTTGAGGATTTCCATCTTTTTTTATATTGATTGGCTGCTGAGTAACAAAATAAAAGTATATTTTTTATATGGGCTTTTAAATTGATTTTGCCTTTTGATTTTTTAAATTAAAGAAACAGAACCTTGGGAGTAATTTTTGGTTTTATCTCTTATTTTAGAGAGATTCTTTTAGAATATGTACCAATAAGCAAAGTGTGTATCTGTAATCAGATGTTTTAAAGGTCAGTGGCCAAAGAACTAAAAAAATTATAGTACTAATCACCAAACGAGGCCCCTTTTTGGCCTGTCCTTTTTAAAAGATCAATACTTGAACATTCACTGCATTTTTAAAATAAATCTAAATCAACCCCCACCCTCTGCCCCCAATAAATTAACATACTTGATCTTCCTTTAATGGATACATTTTTCCTTTCACTAACTTAGGATCAACCACAGGTTTGTCTGCCACCCCCCCTGCCTCATTACCTGGCTCACTCACTAATGTGAAAGCATTGCAGAAATCTCCAGGACCTCAGCGGGAACGGAAATCATCTTCTTCCTCAGAAGACAGGAATCGAATGGTGAGAGGATATAATATCTTTTTTCCTCTAAGTTCTTTCTGTATAGAAGTCATAGCCAAATGTAATGTCACCTTTTAGATATTTTGGTCATGTCCATATGTGACACAGAATTCCCATAATCAAATAAATTTAAGATCTGGTAATTTTTTGCTTGAAGCATATTCAAACAACACAGATTCTTGCTCTCAACTCTAATGTAATTGAGTAAAAGGCAGTTTGGGAAAAGTAAGAATACAGTAGACTCTTGAATAACACAGATCTGAACTGACTGGGTCTACTTACACATGGATGTTTTTCAATCAGTAGTCAGCCCTCCGTATTCCCGGGTTTCGCATCCATGATTCAGCCAGCGAGGATCGAACACAGTATTGGTTGTGAAACCAATCCCCAGTGGATACCACGGGACAATTAAGTTTTGGGGGAAATCAAAAATTATATGTGGATTTTCGACTCTGCAGGAGGTGGGGAGCTGGCACCCCTAAACCCCACATTGTTCAAGAGTCAACTGTAGTGTTCTGTTTTTAAAATAAGGGAAAAAGTAAGCTAATATTTTAGGAAGCATTATTAGGCATATATGTTGTAAAGGGTTGGTCCTAAATTCAAGTATCTACCAAATGACATACTTCACTATTTGAAAGAATAAGTTTCTGCTGCAAAAGAAATCTAAATTAAAAACTAATAATTTAATTTTAGCAATGTATACTAACAGTATATGTCAGATAGCTGGATCCTTTATACTACCGAAGTGATTGTGTATGTTGATAATTGTTTCGAGAGGCTGGATCAGATAAGATACTTGAGGAAATTTAACAATTTACTACTGGGAGAGTAAGTAGATAAATTAGCAGTTACCATAGTAAAAATAAGTTAACTTAAATTCTGGGCTTTTGGAATCAAAACTAGTCACAAATGTATAGTACTTATCTTGCCCCTAATAGTCCTCCAGATGATAAAAGGCTATTTTATTGATTTTAGTAATACATATTTCTGGTAATACCCAATAAATTTCTATTTTTTAATAAATTTTTTTATTCTAATACTAGCTTAGGTCTACAGTTTATGTTCTGTATTGTGAGAATCATACTTCTAATTATTATTCCTCCAGAGTATTTTTTTTTTTTCTTTAAAAGACCGTATTTCTTCCTAACATATGTCCCTTTCAGGCCTAAATGAATGTACTTAGTGTGAAACATAAAGTTTTCCTTTTTTATTTGCTTTGGCTTGACTTTGCACTATTTTTATCAAGAAAACACTTGGTAGACGGGATTCAAGTGATGATTGGGAGATTCCTGATGGGCAGATCACAGTGGGACAAAGAATTGGATCTGGGTCATTTGGGACAGTCTACAAAGGAAAGTGGCATGGTATGTATGTAGTACGATGACCTTGTCGCAAGTTATAGGAATAGGATATGTTTAATAGCTTTTATAAAAAAATGTTAGAGTATTCACTGTTGGCATTATTAAGCTTTTTTGATCATATTCAAGAGTCCTGCAAATGTTTCCAATAAATTATGGGAAATAAAAACTGGATTCATAACAACCAAGGCTCCTATCATTATATTAAAGAAATAATTTTTAAAGATGATGATGATTGTTCAGGTGAACTAGTCTCCAAGATATTTTTTTCCTCTGATAATTTTTCTGCTGATAATTTTATTTGTATTATAAACCACAAGTAAACATGTTAAAAGTCTACTTACCAAAAGAAAAAATGACAAGGAAACATAAAAAATGTTCAGCCTCACTTGTTATCAGAGAGCTGCAAATTCAAAAAAATAGACATCATTATTTGCCTCTCAGTTGGACAAAGATTTTTTTTTTTAATTCATTATATATAGAGTTGTGATTGTAATACTGCTGGTGGGAAATTAAATTGCTACAAATTTTCTGGAGGGCAGTTTGGCATTATGTATATCGAACCAACAGTTCCTTTTGTAGACCTTCATAATGAAGAAGTAATTGGACAGTAATAAGCAGATATGCATGCAAGGATATTCATTAGAGATTTAATATTAATGAAAAATGGAAATAAATATAAATGCCCATTAATAGAGTATTAGGTAAATTTATAACCTCTATATATGATTTTATATGATAGATTTATGTTTATTGTTATAGAAAGGTGTCTACGATGTAATAAATTTTACAAAGCAGCATGTATAATATCCCATATTATGGTGCAACAAAGAAATATATATAACAATTTTAAAAACAGTTTTTAAGTACATATCTTTTGAGGTTATCTTTTCATATGTATTCATAAATCACACTGATACATATAAAAACCTAGTAGGATATACCTCAGCATATTAATTAACAATGGTCATTTCTGAGTGACATGATTTTTTCTTTATGCTTTATGCTTTGTGTTTAATTTTTTTTTACTGTGAGCACTGTATTACTTTGATAACCACAAAAAATAAGTTAATTATATTGAAGCATGATATACGTAGCAAAAAGTACATATAAGTGTACAAGTAACTGAACTCTCACAAAGTGAACACATCTGTACTCAATGAACAGAACAACACCTGTGCTGTAGAAGTTGTCCTCATGTCCTCCTTCCCCAGGGGTGACCCTATCCTGCCTATAAAGAAATCACATAGCATGTACTCTTCTGTGTCTGGCCCCTTTCACTCAACATTGTTTATAAAATTTATCTTATTATAGTGTATAGTTGTAGGTCATTCATGCTCTGTATAGTATTCCACTGTGTGACTCTAAAATAATTCCCTTTTCTGTCTGCTGTGTGATGAGTATTTGAATAGTTTCCAGTTTGGGGCTATTACAAATGCTACTGCTCTGAATTCTCTTAGTGCATACATATCATGTGATTAACATATGTGTCCATTTTTGCTTGGTATATAGCTAGGAAAGAATTGTGAGGCCACTGGATGTACATATGTTCAGTATTAGTAGTTACTGCCAACAGTGTTTCAAGTAGTTGTACCAATTTACATACCCACTGGCAGTATATATGAGTTCTTCCCGTTTCATATAAAGTTATTTTTTTAATTATGATTACAATTTCAATAACTTTTCTAAGCAAAAGCAATAAGTGATCTATAGACTTTTTAAAAATGTTAACTACTCTGATAAAAAAGTTTTGTAGTTTTCTATTTTAGGCAAGCTCCATCGTACCTATCACATGTAGTTTTAATATTCAGTAAATGCATCTAATTTAATATTGTTAAAAAAAAAACAGAGAAGTACCATGGGTGCTTAATTGGTTAAACTAAATTTCTAGGAGAAAAACAAAATTGGCTGTTTTTTTTTGGATTGGTATATTGAAATACTAGTCTGAGAGTGTCATGGTTATTTTAGTTTTTATCCCTAGAAAGTTAATGCAGTTAAGGAACTTATAGTATAACTTATTAAATCATAAAACAGTTTAATAATGGTATGAATTTAAGACTGTGGTAATTAGTGAAAATACCCGAGAGTTTTTGTATTTTTAAATTTAAAATATCAGATAACATTTGGAATGACAATTACCTTTTAGGTGATGTGGCAGTGAAGATGTTGAATGTGACAGCACCCACACCTCAGCAGTTACAGGCCTTCAAAAATGAAGTAGGAGTACTCAGGTGAGTTTGTGTGCATTATTGTTTTCCAGAGAAGTTATCTTCATTAGCTCCTGTTTTCCAGAAGTAGCTCCTGTTAGCTCTACAGACTTACTTAAAATGGATAAAACAGAGTTTGAGTATATTTTGTCTTTTGCCATATTCTTGTAAGTGGTATACAATATTATATTGTACAGCTGATAGAAGAACTAAGCCTAGAGTGAATTAATGAAAATGTAGTATGCGATTATGAGAAATAATGCTTCCAAATATGAAAATAATACTTGGAAAATTGTAATTTTATCAGAGCACATTTAGAGATTATGTCATGCTCTGGAACTTGAAGAACACCAACAATTAAAGTATGTCCAGGCAAGGACAACTTGTATGAGGAGGATTTTAAACCTGTGACTCAGGAAAAGTGGTGGACAGAAGTGAGGATACTTGGCCCACAGGAGGCTGTTTTGGTCCAGAGGGGACACACTTACCCTCGTTTGTTCCAGAGAGCAAGACAGGGAACCAGTGGTGGAAATTGTAGGAAAATGATTTTTTTTCTCAACCCCAAAAAACTTTCTAATACTAGAACCACTTAAAAAAAAAAATGGTGGGAAATAGTCTTCAGTCTCAGTAATAAACTTCCCATAATTGAAGATATTTAAGCAACCTCAGGTATATTAAAAAAGATATTTCTGAAAAAAGTAAAATGTTAGACTAGAAATTTACTAAAGTCCCTTCTAAATTTATCCTTCTGTTGCCTTTTTTTAACCTTTTTCTGGCAACATCTTACTGATAAGTAGACTGCTTCTGTCTCTTTTTTAATATATGCTGAAGTACATCGATGTTTACTGTTTACTGTCACATTTTACAGGAAAACGCGACATGTGAATATCCTACTCTTCATGGGCTATTCAACAAAGCCACAGCTGGCTATTGTTACCCAGTGGTGTGAGGGCTCCAGCTTATATCACCACCTCCACATCATTGAGACCAAATTTGAGATGATCAAACTTATAGATATTGCACGGCAGACTGCACAGGGCATGGAGTAAGTTCCATTCTGTTAAATCTTGTGTAAATTATTGTTGAAGACCATTGAGGGTGTTTTAAAGATTTTAGCTTTAGAATTGCCTTGTAAATTCTTGTTCAGCAACATATGGCTGCTTTTAACGAATAGCCAACAATAGGATACTTAGAAATAAAATAGTCTCTCTCTACTACAGTCTTGAAGACTATATGTAAAATATTGATAACAAATATGACCGCAAATTTATGTTTTACATGCAGTGATTTAGCTAATAAGCAATATAGGTTAAGAAAACAAAGAGAGGCAAGCAAAAAAATACTAGTCATTAACTGAAGTATATAAAATAAATATTAATTATCCTTTCAGATTATTTTCTCCAAGTGCCCATATTTTCGATTGCAAAATGCTCATCTACATGAAATAAAGTAAAATGAAAATCTGCATTCTGATCCTTTTTGAGAATTTCAAGTTGAGTTGTTCATACCCATTGAATTTTGCTGTGTAATTTAAAAGATATAAAGTAACTTTATAAAGTTTACCATAGGCCAAAATAGGAAACTGACCTCGAAGAATAAATTTTTGCATGCAGTTCTTAACTACAAATGAATAGGTAAAGCAAAAGGTAAAATTAAGTAAGTTTTGAAAGTGCTTAGATAAAAATTTTGAGTAAAATATATTTGAAAGCTCTATGGGTAGTTTAAAAATATGTGTATCTTAATTTAACATTTTATAGTACACAGTTGTCTTTCAAATGTATAGGTCATTATGTCACTATAATGTTATGAAGTAGGTATTTTTTCTTTTTACGGATAAGGAAACCAAGACTTTTAAATGACTTGTCTAAGACTACATATTTAATAAGTGGCAACAAAAATGTTTAACTCAGAATTTCTGCTTCCCAAGCCATTATCTTTTCCCATAATCACTATGATACTTTCACATTATAACATTAGATTAAAAGGGTGTATATGTACTAACATCTAGAACTCTGATGCAAGATCACTTAACAGTAAGTACGCGTAGAACCAGGACTCAAAACCAGATCTGGCTCTAAAATCTTCTCACTGTTTTATCCTCTCTGTCTCAAAACTAAGCAATATATCTGTAATTTAGATTGCTTGCAAGTCTTTGTTCAGCCAAAATGCTTATTGCAGCAAATTATTATCTTAACAATAACATTTCCATTTATCCACTGGACTCAAAATAATCTCAGCCTTTCATATAAATTAGAATCTGAGTCTGTTCAAATCTGAAGGGTTATACCAGAATCTTGTGAAGAGTAAACCATGGCAAAAATAGTAAACAAGGAGCAAGAAACAAAGCTTTTTCTGCTCCCCTCCACCAAGCGTGCTCCCTCCTCAAGGGCTCTGCACTTGTTATTTTCTCTTTGGGATACTCACACCACAGATCTCCATAGAGCTGCTCCCTATATCTCTGTTCAGATGTCACCTTTTAAAAGAAGCTGATCACCTTATATTCTAACTAATATCCCTACCCAACCCTGTCACTCTCTATAGCCCTGTCTTTGTTTTCGTTTTTAATATACCAGGCTCCATTTGACATATTTATTGCCTGTCCCTCCCACTAGAATACAAGCTTTATGAGAGCAATGTTTTGTTCATTGTTTTATCCCTACTGCCTAGAACAGGGTCTGGCCTATGATAGGTACTCAATACATATCTGTGAAATGAAAAAATGAAGGATTACACACAACTGAGTATTACTACTCCCTTTCAGAAAAAAGAGAAGCCAGATCCTTCTCATACTAAGACAGAAATGTCAAGGAAAAGAAAAACAGTCAACAAAGTAATAAAAGGATAATAGAGGAGGAAAGGCTTTTGCTCTAAACAGAGGCAGCAAAGAATAGTAATAAAAATATTTTTAGAAACAATGCCAGTATTAAGACAAGAAACAACAGTAGAAAAGAATGCTATCAAATTGGAATAGTTCTGGAATCTGGGGGACAGTCAGTGAAGAGGCAATATTTTTCCATTGTTTTACAGTTTGGGATCTATAATTGTAAACCTTTATAGTATTTATGTACTCTGAAATACTTTGCTTACATTTTTAAGTAATGCTCACTGTATAATGAGTATATCTGGCTGTGAATGTAGATCATGGCTATGTATGTATGGTGGTTACCAGAGGAGAAGGGGGTGGGGAAGGACAAAGTGGGTAAAGAAGGTCAAACACAGGTGGCGGACGGAGACTGGACTTAGAGTGGTGAGTACACAGTAGAATGTGCAGATGTTGTATTATAAAGTCATACACCTGAAATTTATGTAATGTTATTAACCAGTGTTACCTCAATAAATTTAATTTTTTAAAAAAAGAACTGGCTTACCACTTCAATCAGATGGCATATTAACAGATGCGAGAAAGCAGAAAAGCTGAACCTCTTTTTTACAGACATTTATATCCTACAGAATCTGAAGATTATTTTTTCAGTTCCTATATATCATTCTAGAACATTTCTATGATTTCTGGTAGTCAGAGTTATGTCTGTAAATGAGATATATCACCTATTAGTATGCTCCAATAAATTTAATTTTTAATTTAATTAATTTAAAAAAATAGAAAATAGTTCCATTTCCATAGTATCCAAAAGAGTGAAATAAGGAATAAGTTTAACCAAGGAGATAAAATATCATACTCTGAAAAGTACAAAACATTGCTAAAAGAAATTAAAGAAAAAACAACTGGGGTTTGGGGTAATAAAAAATTTTGCATAGGTGGTGGAGGGGGGTGCACAATATTATGAATGTATTAATGCCACTGAATTGTACACTTAAAAATGTTTTAAATGGCCAATTTTATGTCATATGTATTTTATAACAATAAAGTTAAAAACAAAGTAAAAATAAATAAAATAGCTATGTGGGCTACAGGTAAGGTGACACATTTTTGCTATCTTTGAAACTCCACTAAAACTATAATAAAGGAATTTTTTTAAGCACGAACATATGAGGACGGAGAAAACAGAGAGGAAGGAAACAATAGCAACAACATTTAAAAGCTAGAAAGCAGATGGGGAAGTGATAATGGACTTAGACCAGAAAAGCTATGTTATTAGTTTGCAATGGGGAAATGAAAACCAACCTGATTTATACCACAGAATCCTCAAGTCTCAGAAACTGGCAGTACCAGGTGCCTCCAGGAAAGGGAGGGTACACAGACGAAGAGTCTTGTCTAAAAAGCTTCTCAAAATCTCATCTGCTCTGTGCCACTGGGTGACTGCTCCATCTGTACCCTGGCAGTAGACTGGAAGTTTATTCTCTGGAGAGGGGAAAACAAATATCTCTGGACTGGGGACGTGGACGTGGACACTTTACCAAAAACAGGAGGGTTGAATGACTGCTCACTGAATGATGAATGGAGAGTTCCCCAGCACTGTTCTTTTTATTTGGTTCCCAGAATGCTAGCAGCCAAACCTTCCCCTTCACACAAGGGATTGGAAGAGTCTTCTGTGAAGAATCTTACCAGCCAAGAGGAAGGACCCAAAGGTAGTGATATCAGAGATTCCACCTATATCACTGTGCAGGGAAGTTCAAAAACACGAAGCCCATCTGTATGCCAAAGCTTTCAGACAGCTTTTAGTCTCTCTCTCAATCTGAGGAAGACAAGTTATCTTGTAGCTTACCAGACATCAGAAGGAAAGTCTCTGATGCCAATGAGAGAGACCAAACCAATGAGGTTGGGGGAAGGCAACCAGGAATAAACAAACACGAAGAGATACTCATCTCCCCAAAAAAAACCCATCAGTTTCCTCAGCGATAAAAGATGATTTTCTATCCACGAAACAGATGCTTTAAAAGAGATTTGTGATAAAAGAATGTTCAAATATTAATATATATACTGGAAATGACATCCTTTGTAGTTATTAAAACTTAAATGTCTGGTTCCTCCTCCCCTGTCCTCCACCGTCATTTCACAAAGGACAGAACAAGTTAGATGTGGCTGAGCAGTAGAAAGTCCATAGACTATTTACTACGGCCATGTCACCCTGAACAAGCCCGATCCCGTCTGATCTCGGAAGCTAAGCAAGATTAGTACTTGGATAGGAGACCTCCTAGGAAGACCAGGTACTGTAGGTGTAAAAAATAAAAATAAGGGATTTGCAAACTGACAATGTCCTTGCAATTTATGAGGTCAACCCAGGGTTGCTTTGCCTAAAAAAAAAAAAAAAGTCCATAGACTATTATTTAAATGGCCATTAATAATGTACTTTTGCAAAACCCTCATTTCAAAATAGTTTGCCCCCTGAATGTTTTCCAGATGCTGTTGAAGGTAACCTTTTCTGACTACTTTCCAAAATTTATTCTAAAGTCCCAGGGCATAAGCAAAATAAGAGCATATTAACTCATTGTATAAAGTGCTGGGGTTGCAGTCACTCATAAAACCTTTAGTAATTTGGAAAGTTAAATCATTAGAACTTTCAAATGCGCCTTTATCAGATTACAGAATTTAAGCAGATGGTAGATGGGTAACATTTTCCTGTGTAGTTCTGTCTTCTTTCCCTCAGTGAAAGATCATTTCTGATTCCTAGATTTACCTGAAGAGAGCAGAGCCGTTTAATGGTAGATAATTACAGACTTACTCTTAGGAATCGAGGTTAGTGTAATATGTTTATCATCATCTTACCTGATAGTCATTGATTCAGCCTAAGGACCACGGTATTTCAAGAATATTGTTCCTAAAGACATTTCAAGAATGGTCAAATTTATCGTGCCATTTCTTGGCAGGGCTTTTAATGTCAGTATAATATTTATGGTATAATTTTTAATTTGTCTTTATTAGAAAATTTACTAAATGTTAAGGAGCTACAAAGAGTAAGTTGTGGTCTGTTATACACACAGAAGTGTTATAGTCTGAATATAAGATGATTAAAAATAATTTAGGGACAAATCCTCACAATTTACTTTTGTTTAAATAATGAAGAGTATGCCCCATTTACTCATAAATAAACCTACTTAAAAGAAAGGGTGAATTGAAGCTAAAAATGTGAACACATATTAATGATTGAAAATAATTCTAATTGATCAAAGAATATTTATAAGGAACATGATTTTCTGGTGAATAAAAACAATAATAGAAAGGAGGATACTGATAATCAGAAAAATGGCAACTAAAACAAAGAGGTACTATTTTTTACCCACTGGAATTGGCAAAGTGCCTAAATTCTGACAAGATCAAGTGTTGGTAAAGATCAGGGGAATCGTTTACTGGGGCAGGCCCAGTGCAGCCACCCACCCCAGGGGGTGTTTGGGAAGTATCCTTTAAAATGGAAAATGAGTGGTCAGTCCCCAAGAAGCAGTAGCTTTTGTTCCAAAAGATGTATATAGGAAGAGATGTGTTACTGGAAAACATATAGTAGTGACCGTAGAGGGGACTGGATAAATAAAATATTGGCACATATGTGCAAAGGAATAAATATAAGCAGAAATTAATTATATGTATCAACATCAGCTTTAAAGTATGTTAAGTGAGAAAAGCAAGCTGCAACACGGATCACTTAAAATTTTAAAAACAAAACATTTATATTTGAGTTTTCTTGACATATATATAATGTAATATATATTTCTTTATATAATATATATACGTGTGTGTGTGTGTGTGTGTGTGTGTGTGTGTGTGTATATGAAGTAATCAGATAAAGATTAGAAGGCACACACCAAGCTCAGTGGCGGTTGTCTCCAGGACTGGCATAAAGGGGTTAGGATGGAGGCACCTATCTTAAGCTTTACCCTGTAACATTCTAATTGTTTATTTATTTTAGTAAAAAAAAGATCCTACAGTTATGTTTTATTTCCATAACTTTTTTATAAATATAAACTTTGAAAAAAAACCAGGAGGCAAATGTGTAAAAGTTTAACAGGATTGATTATGGTGAGAATATGAGTGAATTCTACATTATTTTTTGTTGCAGTTTTTCTTAATTTCAAAATGAAAGTTATAAAGAAATACATATTAAAAAAATGCAGACATAACCACCAGTAATCTACCATCAAGAATTACCATTAATATTTTGATGTGTATTCTGTATCCTTTCAGAATCCATTATTTTAATATTATACGCAATTGTTTGTCATCATTTTTAAATATGGAATCCTACTGGTTTTTGCCTTTTTTCTCTCTTAATTTTAAACATCTTTACTGGTCAATAAATACTATGTTCTGATCCCAGCTCTACTACACACTAGTAACTCACTCTCTTTTTTTTTTTTTTTAATGCCAGCTATATTCCATGGCTTTTTTTATATACAGTAATGTATTTAGCAATTCTAGTACTTACTATGTGTGAGACATTGTTCTGTGTACTCTCTGTATAAGACCTCACTTGATCTTCCATAACCCTGTGGGGTAGATCCTATAATTACCCTCATCTTACTGAAGACATTAGGGTATAGAAGGGTCAGGTGACTTGCCCCAGGCACTTAGGCTCCAGAGTGTATTCTCTTAACCTTACACTGCTGGCCTTCTCCAGTTTAGTCAGTCTTTTCAACAACCTCAAGTGGGCCCTTAAGGTCATACAGTAGTCAGTCATACTTTGAGTTCCATAGTTTATTCGATCTTCCGCTCTCCTAGATACTGCCGTACCTCCTCATCCCTCAAACCTCCAACACCTCTTCTCCAGTTACAGTCGGCTTGCCATTTCACTAAGAAAATTAGAGGCACCCACCTACCTACATTCCCGCCCAGTCTTTCAGCCTTATTACTGAGAATAAAATCCAAACTCTTCCATTTTATACATCCCTTTTCCCCTACTCACTGACATCTTTTGAGTACCTCTCCCCTTGTCATCATCAGGTTTTTCTTTTCTTCTGGGTTTTTTCTTATTTTAAAACATTTTTTTGTAAGCACATTTGGGAGAGTGTTGACAGTTATTAACTGGGTGGAGTGCATAAGGGTGTTTATTGTAGTAGTCTTTCAACTCTTCTCTATGCTTAAAAAGTTTCATAATAAAATGTTCCGGAGGTCCCTCCCTCAATCCCACTTCCCTCTCAAGCTGTCATCTCATTCCTCTTTATACAGTAAAACTTCTCAAAAGAGTCGTTGGTACTCTTGATGTTTCTCCTGTCGTTTTATTTTGGACCCCAGTTCAGTCAGTTTTGCCTCTGACACTCCACTGAAATATCTCTTAATAAGATAGTTACCATTTTGCTACATTCATTGGTTCAGTTTTCAGTCCTCAGTCCGATCTGTCAAAAATGAGATGAAGTTGATCTTATCCTTCTTCATGAAACCCATTCTTAACCCCTTGCTACTCAAAATGTGGTCTTACAGCATCTGTATACTACCTTCTAGAAATGCTGGAGGTTAGGTACCACCCCAGATGTACTGAACTGGAACCTACATTTTAACAAGATCTCTGAATGATTTGTATTGCCCATTAAAGTGTATGGAGCACTGCTTTAAAGCATATTCCCCTGATTTTCCTTCTTACTGTCTCTTCCTTCTTGGCTACTTCTTCCTCAACTCTTTAATCTCTCTTAATGTTGGCATCTTCCAGAAATCTCCATTTCCTTGGTGATCTCATCCACCTTTGTGGCTTGAAATACCATTTAATTACCATTTCTATCTCAGTCTCCAGTCTGTTCATTTTCTCTGAACTCCAGACTGTCACATCCAGCTGTCTGCTCAACATCTCCACTTGATTGTATAATGGGCATCTCAGATTTAATTCGTGTAAAGCTAAAGTCCTGATCTTTTTCCTAAAGCCTGCTCTTTCTTCATTCTGTTCATCGCAGTAGCTGGCAACTCTGTTCTTCCAGCTGCTATGTCTGACATTTTGTAGTTATCTTTGATTCTTCTTGTTCTCATACCACACAACCAATCTTTTATCAGTTCCTCCATCTGGAAAGTATACCTAGAATCTTACAATTCTCATCTCCTATTTGCTGTCACCCTGATTCAAGCCACCATTATGTCCTGCCTGGATTATTGCCTGCTTCTACCCTTATCCGCCTTCATTTTCTTCTCAACACAGTGGCCAGAGTGGTCCTTCTAAGTGTTAAGTCAGATTGTGCTGTCCCTCTGTTCCTCCGTTGTCTTCACATTTCACTCAGAAAGAAAATCAAAGTCCTTATAATAGGCCTTTCTCAGTGTAACTGCCACTACAGCCTGCCCCTGCCTTTTATGTTCTCTCTCAACACATTTGCTATTCTCTCTCATACTCCCTCCCTTCCAAGCCAGTTTGCCTTCTTGCCATTCTTAGAACATGGTAGGACATGCCTGCCTGGGCTTTGCCCTTGCTACTCCTTCTGCCTGCCATATTATCCCGAAAAAAAAAACTTTCCCTCGCCTCTGAGTCTTTACTCAAAATGTCCTTTGTAAAGAGACCCTCTTTGGCCTAAAATTACAACCCCTTGCAACTGAGCATTTCCTGTTCCCCACCTATGGAATATATTCTATTGATACATCTTTATTTTCTGTCTTCTCTACTAAAATGTAAGCACCTTGAGGGTAGGGATTTTCTGCTCTATCTTCAGGACTTAGAACAGTTGTTGCTTAGCACATGGTGGGCTTTGAATAAATGTGTTAAATAATTAAAAGGAAAAACCCATAAAGGTAAACATTATCTCCAGGAATCCAAAACTTAGATTATGTAGTATACCTAAAGACATATGGCTAGTAAGTGACGTAGTTGGAATTCAAACCCAAATCTGTGTGCTCAAAACCCACACCTTTCCCCCCGAGCCTGTCTGGCCATGCCACTTAAGTCCTCTGGACTCTGGTCTTCCCATCAGCATACATGGAATTACTGCCTTTGCTCACCTCACAAAGAAACATGATGATTATGAAACCAAATGATGTAAAAAAAAAAAAAAATACTGAAAACTTTAAAATGCTATACATATACAAGGCAACGGTAGTAATTCTGTTTTTTTATAGAATTTTTATAGCGTTTGCTTTTAGTTTTAGGTCTTCAGTCCACTTCAAATTGATTTTTTTTTTTTGTCTTTTTTTCCCCCCTGTGTGGAGATCCAGTTGTTCTAGCAATATTTGTTGAAATTACTGTCCTTTCTCCCATTGAGTTACCTTGCTGTTATCAATAAATATCTTGCTTCTATTTTATGTTGGGCTTGTGAATGTTTGAAATGAACTTTAAAATAGAGTATCATGCTTTTGCTATTCCACCAATACCATGATATTCCATATTCACAGTACATTCTCATTTATTCTCTTCATTTCAGGCCAGTGTTCTATTTAGAAGCTATCATAAGAGTATTTTCCAAAGGGGGCGTGTGGGGTTGTACCCTCTCTAATGTAGGTCCCAGCTAGGAAACAAAACACAGAGAAATATATTCATGGACTAGAAAACCCGATATTCTTAAGATGTCAGTTCTTCCTGAGTTGATCTGTAGATTCAGTGCAATCCCAATCAAAATCTCAGCAGGCGTTTTTGTAGAAATTGACAAGTCGATCCTAAAATGTATATGGAAATGCAATGGCTAGAATTGTCAAGACAATTTTGAAAAAGAACAAAGTTTTGAAGGACTTCTAGTGTGAAATTTCAAAAATATATATCCATATTTCTATGATCAGTTTTTGTCATTGTTTTGGGGGTTTTTTGGTCAGGCAATTCATGGATAAAGGGTAGTTTTTTCAACAAATGTTGCTGGAACAACTTGATATCCATATAGAATAAATAACCATTAACCCTTACTCGATACAAGACATAAACATTAACTCAAAATAGATTAAAGACCTAAAACTAAAAACCGAAAATCTAAAACTTCTAGAAGAAACATAGAAGAAAATCTTGGTAGCCGAAAGATAGGCAAAGATTTCTTAGGTTACAAAAAGTAAGGACCATAAAAGAAAAAAATTTATAAATTGGACTTTATCAAATTTCAAAACTTTGGCTTTTTTAAAGACACTGTTAGGAAATTAGAAAAGCCACAGACTTGAAGAAAATGCTCACAAAATATATTTTCTAATAAAAGACTAGTATCTAAAGCATATAAAAACTCTTAACAACATAGTAGTAACACAAACTACCCAATGACAAGATGGGCAAAAGATTGGAGTACATTTTTAGAGAAGATATAAGAATGGCAAATAAGCACATGCAAAGATGTTCAACATCATTAGACATTAGAGAAAGGTGAATTAAAGCTACGAAACAACTACACACTCACTAGAATGCTTGTAATCAAAACTCATGGTGTTGATAAGAATGCAGAGCAACTAGAACTCTTATGCATTGTTGGTAAAGATCTTAAGTGGTACAACCACTTTGGCAGTTTCTTTTAAAGTTAAATTTACTATATGAGCAATTCTAATCCAACCTATTTACCCAAAAGAAATGAAAACATAAGTCAATAAAGACTTGTACATGAATGTTTATAGTATCTTTTCATAAATGCCAAAAACCAAGAACAACCCAAATGACCAACAGGTTAGATGGATAAGTCATCATGTATCCATACACTGGAATACTGCATGCAACCAGTGTGTGAATCTCAGAATCAGTATATGAGCAAAAGAAGCTATATGATTTTGTTAGTATGAAATTCTAGAAAAGGCAAAACCAGTCTCTAGTGACAGAAATCATTATCAATGGTTGCCTGAGGGGGCTGTTATTAACTGCAGAAATGTATGAAAAAACTGTTGGGGGTAATGAATATTCTTCATCTTGATTGTGATTGTTTGTTACACAAGGGTAAATATTTAACTCATTAAACTATACATAAAAATTCGGTGCATTTTGTGTTGTATACAAGTTACACCTCAATAAATTTGATTTTTTTTAAAATGAGAGAAACTAAAAAATATAAGTAAAAATAGAATATAGGCCACCGTGGAGCAGAACTGAAACATGTGTGAACTCCACTTATTATTAGGGATTTTAGTTTAGGGTGATAAATGATTACTGACTACACAGGAGTAGAATGTCATTCTCTTCAATCTTTGCACATTGTGATTATGAGGGGAGTGGAGGGCATCAAAGTATAGAAGGGAAACTACAATTCAAAACTGAATAAAATAACATCTTGTCACCACTGTCACACATCAGTTCAGTCAGCTGCTAAATTCCTTATAGGCCTCTGAGGAGAGGTTAGGCTTGCTGCGTGAAGTCCGATGAGCTTTTTTGAAATAGAGTAGTGTTAGGTGAGAGAGGCCTGAAATGCTAATGTCTACATAGGACAGTTCTTTGGTTTTAGAAGTAGTTGAAAATACTAGAAAATAGCAACCTTGAGTGAGAGACACCTTGGGATTTTATAGACTAAACTGGTAAGTCAGGCAGATGGTATAGCTGTAGTATTTAAATTTCAGCATCGCATTTGAATATCCCATGATATTCTTGAGGTTAAGATCAAGAGATGTAACATGCATGTATGTAACATGTAACTCGGCTCATCACCGTGTAATGATTATACCTGAAGCTATCAAGTTGGAGATTTTTGCCCTCATTTCTCTATTGAGAATGACTAGCATACTTGCACATAACTCAGCATACTGATCCTTAGCATACTGATCTTTTCAAACTTAATTTCTTGTGGAAACTAAATTTTAATATAGGCCTTGTCTACAGATTTGAAATGTTCAGGTCCAAAAAAGTAAACAAATGTTGGATGGGAATGTTCTGTAAAAGCAGTGCAAAACAACAACTCTCCAGGGTTGTATGAGTATAATTTTAATAAGGGTCAGTAGATTGACTTTGGCTGCCGTACTAATCACAATAGTGACTGATTTAATCATTTTTTGCCAGGCATAAGAAAGATGACGCTGAGTTTGTTTTTCGTCTTTTTGATTCTACATATAAGTGAGATCACACAGTATCTGTCTTTCTCTGACCAACTTCACTTAACAAGATGCCCTCAAGGTCCAACCATGTTGTCACAAATGACAGGATTTTCCTTTTGATAGCTGAATAATACTCCACGGTGTATGTGTGTGTCACATTTTCTTTATCCATTTATGGGCACTTAAGTTGGTTCCATGTCTTGGCTCTTGTGAATAATGCTGCAATGAACATGACATCTCTTTGAGATCCTAATTTAAATTCTTTTGGATAAAAATCCATAAGTGGAATTGCTGGATCATATGATATTTATGTTAATTTTTTGAGGAAACTCTGTACTGTTTTTTATAGTGGCCGCACCTATTTCTTTTCTCATGAGTAGTGTACAAGCATTCTTTTTTCTCCACGTCCTCACCAGTACTTTCTATTGTCTTTTTGATAATGGCATTTAAAACAGACGTGGGGTGATATCTCACTGTGGTTTTCATGTGTATTTCCCTGATGAGTAGCAATGTTGAGCATCTTTTCATTTCCTGTTGGCCATTTGTGCGCCTTCTTTGGAAAAATGTCTATTTCTTTAATCTGATTGTTGGAGTTTTTTTGCTATTGTGTTATATTAGTTCTTTGTATTTTGCGGGGGGGAGGGATGGAGGGATATCCTCTTATCGATGTATGATTTGCAAGTATTTTCTCCCATTTGGTAGGGTGCCTTATCATTTTGGTGGTGATTTCCTTTGCTTTGAAGAAGTTTTTTTAGTTATATGTAGTCCCACTTGTTTATTTTTGCTTTTGGTGTCAAATTCAAAAAAATCAGCAAAACCAATTGTCAGGGAGCATACCACCTATGTTTTCTTCTAGGAGTTTGTGGTTTCAGATCTTACATTCAAGAGGAAGATGAAGATGAGAATTTCACTCTAGTTTGTATTGATTAGATCAAATCTAGAGTGTTGTATTTGCTTTTGGGACATCATATTATGCTCTAAAAAGAATGTTGAAAAGCTGAATCTCGGATAAGAGCTTGAAAGAAATAGTATAGAGAACAAATTTTACTAGGTGATTTCCCAGCTTTAAGATTGAATGATTCTATAAGTAGGAGGAAGGAGACTCCTGAGAGAAACCTATCAGGAGAATGATATTTAGTTTATAGCACGTTTTTCTTTCCTACTATTTTTATAAACCCATTAGGTTCTCATTAACATCTTAGAAAGGTAAGGAGGAGGTCCAATTTAATTGTCCTAAATAATGGGTAGACTTCTGTGTCATCTGCAGCAATGTAAAGTTCATTTATTCTTGTTCCCTTCCCTGCCCTCAACCAGTTATGTATTTTTTGGCATCTTCCTTTATAAGTGGTTGGTACTTAGGAAATTATGTTTTAGTGTCAGTCCTTATAGAATTATTTAGAGTAGTGATTACTCTGGAACAGTATACTGTGTGGCAATTGGGGTATGATACTCATCCCATTTTCTAGCTAGAGAATTTGAGTTTCTTTTCTTTCTTATCTTCCATTATACAGACCTGGATTTCTGCTCTTTTGCTGCTTTTGTTACAGAGATGTTACAGAAAGTATTATTAAATAAGATATATTAGAAATGCAATTTGTAAACAATAAAGGCTTACACAAGGATAAGGTAGTGTAATTTCAAGTTACAGCTTACACAACTTTGACCTATAATAAATTTATGCTAAGCAGCTTCTAGGGTTATAGCACTAGCTCAGCAGTCATATTTATATCTTGTTAATTACCTAGTGCTTTCCTGTCGGAAATTCTCTCAACCCTCTAGTTACATCTCTACCTACTTTATTCTTGTGTGTCATATTCATTGAAAAGATTGACACCACCCATCAAGAACATCTTTATCTTCCCTTCTTGTAATTTTATCATACTGCCATATTTTCACATGTAGCACCCATCTGTCATTGTTTGTAATTTTAAAGGAGGCAGAAGCTCTTTTCAAAGACTCACACCTTTTCTGCGAACTAAATACCAGATCCCTGACTGAAGCACAGAGCTCGACCACCACCGCCATTATCATCGATCCTCCTTCCTTCTAACAGAGGCAGGGTCTCCCCGTCTGGAAAAAGCTTTTGATTGAGACCCATTTTCCTCCATCTGGTTTTACCTTTCTGTGTCATTGGAGGACATTTTAAGCAAATGAGGCCTGTAACGCCACATTTTCTTTCAGTGGAAGAGTGACAGTGTGATGTAGTAAACACTGGGCCTAAAAGGTCATGACAAGAAAATAATTTTAGAACATGGTAAATGCTATAAAGGAAATAAACACTATGCAGTAAGAGTAATTGGAGGAGAAGAGGTTACTTTGTATAAACAGTAATTTGAAGTGAAACTTTTGTCAGAAAAAATCTTTCAAAATCTGGATTTCTGGGACTTGTGGAAGTTTAAATGAAAATGAAAAAGCATAAATAATCTTAATTATTTGCAAATCTTTCATTTTAAACAGTGTGCATTTCATAATTTTGATTTGATAGTCTCATTTTAAGGCGAAACATTTCCTAATGGTCATTGTCAGATTTCAGAAGTTTCATATATCTGTTCTCTCCCGTGTTAAATGAAGAAAAATAACCTTGACTAGGACATTATATGCATCTCATTGTAGTTGATTCAACAGATGTGTATTGAATACTTATCACGTGCCAGGCACTGAACTTGGCACTAGGACAAACAAAAATAAACTAGACAACTCTTTTCCCTCAATGAACCCAACTAAATCAGTTTTTAGGGGTAACATAAGTGATTTAAACTCATCGTTGACTTTAAAGTAGATTCCCTGTGGCCATTATGAGGAAGTTTGCTTCTCACTAGTTTTAAGAAGGTATTATAAGAATATATTAATACTCCCTTTAAGAATGGTTTTAATTTATCAATCAAACTTTCATATTTTAGGGTTTACATTCTAAATAGAAAGCGAACATAGGTGAAAAAAATACATGAACCAAGCTATTAGAACACTGTATAACTGAACAGTGAAAGATCACTTTCAGTTGAGTTAGTAATGGGAAAGCTTCACTCAGGAATTAGAACATATGTTCAATCCTAAAGAATAGGTATGAATCGGTGGCGAATAGAATGAAAGTTGATTTGGGGGATGGATGTAGAAGGGGAGCATTGATCACTAAGGTGAGATTAAACATCAAGGTATATGTAAAGGACACAGATAAATAGGCTTGACTGGAATGAAAGGTTTGTATTGGTAAATAGTCAAAGATAAAGAAAAGTCTTTTAGTAGAAAACAAGATTTTGGCTGTACCATATTTATAATGTGTTCCTATAATCCTAAATTTATTTGCAGTCAATTTTAATATTTCTTCTATGTAAAGAGGTTATCAAATTGTACAGTTTGCAATTGTATCATGATACTAAATAAGTCTTTATTTACACCCCTAAATATGTTCTATAGATTTTGAGGCCAGAGTATTTAGCCCTACTCAGGTTAAAATGATGTTTTGTTTTTCAGTTACTTACACGCCAAGTCAATCATCCACAGAGACCTCAAGAGTAATAGTATCCTTCCTGAAATTTGTCTGTGAAGTTTGAAAACATCATGATTTTTTCTTCTGCATTTTTGTCTTCACATTATGTAAAAACAGTTTCTTGCTAAGTTAAATATACTGTAAAGAGAATAAATGGATTTACATGAGAGTGTAGTAGTAAGGTACTACAGCCTGCTTTTGGTTTCCGAATGATTGAGCATTACAAAAAAATCTATGAAATCTTATGGTAGTAGGGCTCTTTGATTGCTTGCATATGTGCTGTCAATGCTATAAAACATAGTTTTGTAGCTGTCTGCTAGTTTCTTTTAGCACTCTGACCTTGCTCGACAAAAGTTGAGTTGTAACTGAAGGCTCTCAGTTACGTAACAGGTGAGAAAAACATAATTTTTTCTCTTCTGTAAACTCAGATTTAGATCCTGTCTGCCAGCCACCTTCATTCCAGGGAAGAGCCTTCACCACTATGCCATCAGTGCCCAAAGTTCTTGAGCCTTTGTTACGGAAATCTAATAAAGTTTCAGGGTGTCCCGTAAACTTAGGAAAGCATCTTAGCTTCATCCTACGACATCAAGCCCCAAAACCTTAAAAGCAGGTCATAAGGGCCAAATAGACATTATTTTTTAAAATATTTATTAACTATAAGAGGAAATGTGAAATACTGTACTTTTATAAAGAATATCATACTACAGAATTAGAGAAATTAGATCTCTTACCTAAAATTTTCATAATGCTTGCTCTGGTAGGAAAATGAGATCTCCTGTTTTCCTTTACTTATTACATCACAGATATATTTCTTCATGAAGACCTCACAGTAAAAATAGGTGACTTTGGTCTAGCCACAGTGAAATCTCGATGGAGTGGGTCCCATCAGTTTGAACAGTTGTCTGGATCCATTTTGTGGATGGTAAGAATTGAGGCTTTTTTTTTTTCATTAATTAAATTTTGGACCCTGAGGTGCTGCTGAGTCCTAGAAAGTCATTGACGGTTTCAACTGTAGTGTATTCGTAGTTCTCAGTAGTCACAAAAATCAATGTTGATCTTATTTTTCATGTAAATAAATTTATACTTTTTTCTTTATCTTTAAAATATATATTATGAAACTAGTTTTAGTATCTTTGAAAAGAAAATATGTATTTTATAAACGGTTTAAATTTTATTCAAAATTGTCTCTGTAGAATATTTTGTGTTCAAATTGTTCTGTGTACCAAGTGTGCAATTTAAGCAAGTGTGTTCTGCAGCCATTATTAAGGTTTTGTGAAGAGAACTACTCCTTTTAAGAGAGAGGCTGTTTGACAATCTTATTTAAGCCTACATCAGAAAGTTACTTCCTTTAGACTAGAAAGAACTGTATAATTATGGGGCAACTAGGAGAGGAAAGAAAAAATGAGAGGTGGATTTTTTTAACACTGTAGCTTTGTGCTGCCCTACATAGTTCTTTCTCTGTATTCCTATTTCTGCTTTGTGGACAAGAAGAGAATGTATGAAAGAAGGGATCTAAAACTTCCGTGCAGTCACCTTCAGTAGGCTATGAAAAGGGCAGTCTCAGAATCATTCTCTAAGTCAGTAGTTCTCAAAAGGGTCCCTAAGACCCATTTACAAGTCCCTGAGGTCATCCCTGTGCGAGATCAGATTTTTCTTCACATTCTTCAGGACAAAGCATCATAGCAGATTGAATGCAGAAGCAAATATGTGACTAGCTGCTTGCGGTTAAACCAGACAAAGAGAATTGTAGTATTATTCTTCTCACTAAACGTTTTTTGTTTTTGAAAATATAGTTACTTTTCATTTAAAATGTGTGATCTGTGTTAGCATCTAATGGTTGTTTTGTTACTTAAATGAATTAATAAACATTTTAAGTTTCTCAGTTGTTTTAATATGATATATCCACAGATATAATCCACATAAATAAAGGCTCCTTGGGATCCTCAATAATTTTTAAGACAAAGAGTCCTGGGATCAAAAAGTTTGAGAACTGCTCCCCTAAGCTGAATAAAGGGTGTTCCGAAACCATTACTGCAGGTTTTAAGCTTAAATAACAGAATCTGCGCTTCGGGACACCCTGCTGGAAACAGAAAAGCTGCAAGGGCTTCCAGAGCCACATTTGCTTAAATTCTTTGAACTCTCTGCATCAGCCCCCAGGAAGAGAGTTCCAAGGCAGGATTCTGAATCAGTCAAGATAAGCCAAGGGTTAAATTCAGCTCTGATTTCTTATAATAATAATTGAAATTAGGGCAAGTGGCAAGATGGAAGGGGATTGGATTTAGAGTTAGAAGGTCTGTGCTCTAGTGCTTCGTGTGACTTTGAACATGCACATTTCTTAACCTCCAAGTCTCCATCTTTAACATTGGGTTGGACTGGTGGATTTCTAACACCTTTTCTCTTTCTAAGATTGAATAATTAGAACTAGCTAGATTTTTCTTTAATATATGTTCAACTGTTTTAATAACTAATTATAAGTGAGGCTAATTAATCATTGTATCCGGATCTCAGGCACACACCTTGTAACAAATATGGCAGTGTATCCTAAGGGAGAGGAAAAACAGATTTTAAGTACTGAAATTGCAAAACCTAAAGAAATAACTGAAAACATGTTTTAGAGGTGTGTTTTAGTGTGGGAGAAAGGCTCAGTCAAGTCTTCAAGTTTGTCCTTTTTAAAAAAACCTTAGTAGATTTTTATACATGAAGATTTATCTTCCGATTTCCTTTTTGTTGATACCTGGGCAGATGAGTTCATCCTTTATTCCACCAAGATGAGTTTTAAGATAAGAGATGGGCCAGTAGTACACTTAATTGTTGAATAAATCCTTTTCAGTTGATATTGCCTTCAGAAACAATGTGTTACATCCCTAAACTAAGAAAGAAGGGTTTGGTCAGAACTAAGGTTATATAATTCTCTGAAAATAGGTGACTGAAAAAAAGTCTTCTCAACCTTGTTTTATTTATATCTTAGAGGAGAAAGAGACCAAAAAATTTTGCAAATTAAATCACTAGATTAATTGAGGACCAATCATGCCTTTCTTGTAAATAGATAACATACAACTTTTCATCAAGCCATCTACCAACAGCAGTTAAAATAAATTTTAAAGATAGTTTTTCAACAGATTTATTACTGTCTCTCACAAAAATTGTGTTCGGCTTTGAAAATTATGTCTGTATCATAACCAGCCTCAGTATTCTGGCTTGTTCATTACATCACAGTTGTATGTGGTTTATTTTATACTGTATTACTAAAAGCAATTGCAATAAAATATGACAAAAGCAAGTAGATACAACCTTCTCCTTCACCCCATTCTTCGAGTCTCATCAGGATCTCCCATACATCTTCCATCAGTGGTTCTCAAACCTTGGTTGGACATTTAAATTATCTGGGGAGCTTTAAAAACTAACAGTGCTTGGATTCCACCCCCAGATTCTGATGTTATATTACTGGGCAGAAATGTGTTCTGGATGTTAAGAGGGGTCAAGCTGCACAGGTGATTTTGATTTGCAGGTGAGGCTGAGTACCATTTTGCCAGCCTTATGAGCTAGTCTCACCTGTTTTACCCTGACCAATAACCGGGAATCTTGGCCCAGGTGTTTCAACCATTTTTGCAGTTTGTCCTGGTTTTGGTATCAATTTAACATTTTCACAAAGTTTTTATTAATACCCTGCAATTTCTTTAATTCCTTCCAAATGAAACAACACAGAAAATTCAAGGTGAAAGAACTCTTTAATGTTTAACCATTTATTGTATTTCGTGTAAGTGGTAAGAAATCACAGTGACTGAAATGCATAAAAATGTAACAAATGTGGTTTGATGTCTGTCTTTGCCCAAGAAGCAGCAGCCAAAAGATTCTCAACCTAAATCTACCTCTGTTAAATCTGCCCGCTGCCTATTGCTTTTGTTAATGCAGCATCCATCGCATGTTTATACCACTTTTGGAGACAGGAAAGAGATTTGAGTTTATCAGTCTTGAAATTTTACCATTATTATCCAAGGTGTCCTGAGATGAGGAGAATCATTTGTACGAATGGGAAAACTTAAATTCTAAGGCAGTTGCCACAGTGGTGGCGCTAGTCCCAAACATAACCACAGGTGTAGTGTTTCTTTGCGGAATAAGGAATGGGAAGTGGGAACTGATTCTTGGTGGGTAAGTCAAGGGAAGAATTCAAATGGCAATGACGATATTTTGCATAGGAAGAGGGCGGCTGATAAAATTATAAAATTTTAGTATTGCATATAGAATCTCAGCTAATACTGCCTCTTTCAGAGTTTACAGAGCATTTTTTTTCTTTTTCTTAATTAGTTTTCTTTGGCCATTAAAAAGAAGTGGTTACATATTAGATTGGTTATTTAATGATAAAAAGCATTATTCTGGTAATTATAATAGTTTAGTTTTCACTGTTTATTCAGTTGAAGTAAAGAATAAACAAGAATATTTTTCTTCTTATGTTGTAACAGGCACCAGAAGTAATCAGAATGCAAGATAAAAACCCATATAGTTTTCAGTCAGATGTATATGCATTTGGGATTGTTCTGTATGAATTGATGACTGGACAGTTACCTTATTCAAACATCAACAACAGGGACCAGGTAAATACTTACCATCTCTTTGAGTTTATTTTACTGTTTATACAAAGGTTTCAATTGTTTATAGAAAAGAAGTGTTGAGTCCTGGGTAAGTATGAGAGAGAGATCTCTTGATCTTTGTTACCAGTTTTAGAAACCTTTTATATACTTTTGGGAGTAATGGCAGCATGTAAGTCGTTTCCTTGAAATTAGCATTTCTAATTAAGTATCGTAATGGAGTAAAATTCCTGATCTTCTGACTGGAAACCAGAGATACAACAATAGAAACACCTGGTGTTTCTTGACCATGGCACAGTTAGAAGAAGGAGTTCTGCTACTATAGTATCTGGGCCATAAAGCCTTTTACTCTGTCACAGGTTGTGCTATCTGAGCCGGTACTCAGCCATGACCTTCTTTATATCAAATTCTTTTAAAATTCTTAATATTTCTCCATTTTTTAATTTTTAAAATAGGTAAATGGAAGAACTGTGACATCATGATTTCATTTTTCTAGAATGAGAATTCTAGTAAGAGGGAATTTTTTTACTTCTCTCTTCCTAAGTTCCTTCTCTCTGTCCCTTACCCTCCAAGAAGTACCAGTGTAGCCTCATACAGCTCTTTGCCTCTTCTATCCTAGGCATATTAATTCACCTAGGCTTTTAACACTGGCCAGGAGAAATGAATTGTCTACCCAAATTACCTTGTATACCTCAACATTTTAAAAATATGTGTGAGAGAGCGAGCGAGCAAGGAGAGAGATTGCTGCAGTTACACTGTTAATATATTAGAAGACCATAATTGACCATATAAACTGATTAAATAATACTTATACTTTATACTGTGGTTTGTATCAGAACCACCTGGGTAATTTTTAAAAACGGAGATACTGGAGCAGATTCTGATTTGGTGGTGTAGAGTCTAAGCACCTGCACTTTTAATAAGTTTCCCAGGTGATTCTAATGTATACCAAAGTCAAGAATCACCAATCTAAAAAAGAGTAGGCGAACATTTTGTGTTTCATCATAACCTCCCAACTTAATGAAATGATAGTTTTTATGTATAAATGTGTTAACAATGTTTAAGTGTGTGTTTTTATCAATAGCTCAACTCTCAGTCATTTCAATGATAGCTCCGAGGAGCTTTTTCACTAACAACTTCCACTGTCATGTGATATCAGAGAGGTAATCTGACTTATCATGTATTTGGTATATGCTTATTAAATCACCATGTGGCCCTTACCCAGCTGTGGTCTTAATTCCATATTCTGAGAATTTTAAAAAACTAGTACATTTCTACCCATCAACACAAAACTAATTTTTTAATTGCTGTTTGGTCTTTCTATTACTTCATACCTTTAGAATGTTGAATCTTAACTTCGAGTGTTAAAAAAAAAAAATTATGACCTGGCTTCTGATGACCTGATATTTTAAGCCTACATTCAGGATGGTTCAAAATGCTAGCTAAAGAGCATAACTGAAACAGTACAGTTATTGTACTTGTGACAGATTCTAGATCACTAAGATGATTGATCTAATGATGACAGACCGAGTAGCAAGATTGTCTCTAATTTGCAAGCGTTGCGTGCTCTGCCTTTTACAGTCTTCTTAATTCGACCATACCACATAATACCCTGTACCATGCTCACTTTTCCTATGCATATTATTTTTTTAGAGGAATTATAGGAAATTTTAGTTTAGTTTTAGTTGTTTTATCATAAAGACTACAAATAAAAATTTATGAACTTAGATGAAATATATTTGTCAGTGAATATGCTTATTTTAATAAAATCGTATTATGTAAACAAGTATTATCTCCGAAATATGGGTAAGAGCATCCCGAAGTTCTGCACCCATCCACTTCTTGGCATTTTAGGTACTTTGTCCTCCGTGTGAGTATAAATGATGTGGCAAGGGCTTACTTACCCTCCATGAGAGAAATGAATGAGTGACCAATGGAAGGGTAAGGCCTTTCCTAGTTAATTCTTTCTGATGTAATTAGAGCCTTTGGAATTTTCTAGTCTGAAACCAAGTTAAATATTTGATAAAGAAAACAGAAAAGAAAAATGATATAGTCTTCCCATTACCAGTCTACTTCATTATCTTCTAGCCTGCTTTCTTCAGATGGCACTTTTCATGAAACTCCCTCTTGCATAACTTCTCTTGTATTTTGCTCTTCATGGCTCTCAGATTGGACTTCTGCTTGAAAATCTAGGAATATTCTTCTTTTTCATGAAAAAACTGCTTCTTTATAGTAGGAACCATTCCCCTACGCTCTCCCCCTGCCCCTCCCCCCCCGCCCCCTTCCCCGCCCCCCCCCCCCCACCATAGTCTGGGTTGGCAGTTTTCACCTGTAAATTCACGGCAGGACTCTGGTAAAGCAGTGTGATATAATGGCAGACCCTGGACTCACAGCTGGATAACCTAGTCATTTTACCCCTTTAGGTATTTTTTTTTCCAATTATAAAAATAAGATATTGGACTAAAGAATTCTTTCCAGTTATAAAGATCAAATTATTTTCTAAAAGGTCTCTTAGCTCCCTGAAGGATGACCATCCTATGTTACTCTGCAGAGTAGCATGTTTTTTTACTTCAGTTACTCTAGTGCAGACAGTCTGAGAAATGGCTGTGCCATTTTTTCCCTCTTTATTATTCCAGTTTGCTCTCTAATTATTCTTCCCTCTTTCAGTGCAGCTTCTCTACTAAGTCAAGTTAATAATGTGCTTATTTAAGCTACATAAATTAAGTGTCTACCCTCATGGCTTTCTTTTCTTAGAGGAGAGGAAGCGCTGTGTTGTCTTAGAAGATAACACGTTTATCTGTCACTCCAAGTGTATTCCAGTTATTATTGCTGTATAACAAACCACAGAAATGTCATGGCTTAAGCAACTTCTGAATCTACACTTTGGGCTGCTCTTGGTCAAGGAGGTTAATCTCTGTTGCACATGGTATTGGCTGGGTTAGATGCGCTGGGCGTTTAAGGATCTGCTTCTAACACGGTTCATTCACACACCTGACGAGGTGGTGCCAGCTGTCGGGTGGAAGCTCAGTCAGGGCCAAGGGCCAGGACCCTTCGTTCTTCCCCACAGGAGTCTTTCTGTGAGGACTTCTTCATAGGAAGCTCGGACTCTTTCACAGCACGGTGGCCGGGTTCTAAGCACAAATGATTAAGTACCAGTGTCTTTTATTTTCATTTAAAAAAAATTGGTACCTATTATATGCAAAGCGCTGTGGGTTACAGAGGACTGCAGAGATGAGTAAACACAGGCCATACTCCCAGTGGAATCTGCAGTTCTATTGAGGCATCGCAGAGGGTGGTACTGAGGGTGAACAGTCGTGCTCCAGTAATAAAGAGGGGCGGACGAAGGGCAGAGATGCCAGGGCGGCTGAGTGTGGCTTGAGAATGAAAATAAGCAGTCCCAGCATTTCAGAGCAAGTGATGGGTTTTATAGTATATGTGCCACTTGAATCTTCTGTCCATGAATTCCATCCAAGAAAGACTTTCTCCTTAAGTTTAAATAATTGCAGAGAACAGCAATTTCCAGTGTAGTATGTTAACATTTCAAAATAAAGCCATTATATTCTTCTTTTAAATGTACCCAATAAAATCTAAAAGTCATACTGATTTCATACTACCATCACTTGTTTAAAAAAATACAAAAGCTCTTCATTAATTTTTGGAAGTTTTATATGGCTTTTTTTTCCTCTTTGAATTACTTGTATTCTACTTTTGCCACAGAATTTTTCCCTAATGTAACATATTTTTATGTCTTAAAGTATTTCATTGATCACTCAAGTTAGATCTCTGCAACAAAAACATATGTATTTAAATTTAGAATTTAAAAAATTTCCTGTAACTTTAGTTTCTGAATGTTAATTTTTTAACTTCTGAATGTTAATTTTTTAACTTCTGAATTATGTGTGGTCAATAATTATTAATACATACCTGATGAAATTAGCATAAATTTTGACGCATAGAAACACCAAAGGTAAATTTTTATTAGAAATGTGTATCTTAATGAACAACATGGGGCTTTTCTTTTCAATTCATTCATATCTTTGTAGATATATAGGACTTTTATTAGACTGAACTAGAATTTAGCATTGATCCTTTTTCTTTTTCTTGTTTTATTTTTAAAGAAACACTGAGAAATATTGTTCAAATAAATAAGATGAGAACATCAGGAGTTTTGTTATACCCGTATGCAGAATTCAGTGGTCCCCAAGACCACCCTCCAGTTCAGTAATGTATTAAGTCTCGTAGAACTCACTGAAAGTTGTTAATACTCACAGTTACGGTTTATCACAACAAAAGGGTACAAATTAAAATCAGCCAAGGGAAGAGGCACATGGGGTAGAATCCAGGAGAGTTCCACAGGTGGAGGTTACAGTTGTCCTCTCCCAGTGGCGTTGTGGACAGCACTGAGTTCTCCTGGCAGCCATGTGTGACAACACACATAAAGTATTACCAACCAGCGAGACTCACTCGCACCTTGGAGCTCAGAGTTGTTATTGAGGCTCCAGTCATGTAGATATGGTTGACCACCTCTGTTTCTAGCCCCTGCAGAGGTCAAGCTGATAAAACAAGTCAAAGTCCCTTCTATAAATCCCATTGATAGCATAGACTTTATGACCTCTCCCAAGGCCCCCAGGTAAGCAAAGACACTCTTACCAAGCAGGACATCCCAAGGGTTTAGGGATTTCCTCCCAGGAGCCAAAAGCAAAGGGCAACTTTCTTTGTGGGCAGGGTTAATTCTTTACCATACACTGTACCACTCAGTTATTTGAATTCATTTCTGTAACACACCAAAAATTATGTAATAACTTATTAAAAATTATTTTTATAGCTGACAATTCAGTTATTTTACTGAAAGCAAAGAATTGGAAACCACTGTCTTGCAAAGGAATTTGTTACTCATTTCATTAGAGCCCAGTTAGACACCAATATTTAGAAGTGTCCCCTTGGTTCCCCAGTGGTTTTACACCCTGGAGCAATGTATTACCATAGTTAAATTCCTTATTGGTAAAAGGTAACTTTTGTGAGGTTGGAGAAGGGCAATTATAACAAGAGCTGGGAAGGGAGGAGAAGCTTTATACTTTCACTTTAGTGGTAGTACTTGGGCAAATCAGCTTATAACCCCTGATAAACAAGAGTTATTACAGCACCAAACAGAAAATAACATACAGTAGGATATCAAATGGGACTATTCTAAAATTAATCAGCTCTGCCCTGTAACAAGGGCTGTCTTACTGGCTCTCTCTACCTTAGCCTCTAGTGTGTCCCTACTGGACATGTTGACTCTAAAATTAAAACACCTCTGTCTTCCCTGAGTCCCAAGAATCCTAACATCTGTCTCTGCCACTCTCAAAAGAACTGAAAATTAGAAAATAAAGAAATTAGAAAAATGACAAATCTCTGCACCCAGAGAATACAAGCCCTTTTACTTTATTAAACATTTTAGTTCCCATTGGCTTCACCTTCTCCTTGGAGGAGGCCCTGATTCCCGGATTTATATAACTAAATGCCCCATTATAGTTCCCTCAACAAAAGAGATTAAAATGCAGATGTCAAAACAACTGCTAAAAAGATTCACTTTTGGGGTTCCTGCTATGTATATATCAAGGATTTAGCATAATGCCTATAAATTATTTAAGTAGAAAAGAGGCATGATCCGACCTGTGTTTAGAGCAGTTAGTTATTCTACCAGTGGGAAAACGGATTGGGTAAGGAGAGACTGGAGCATGGGGAGTAATTAGGAGACCTTTGCAGTAGTGCCGAGGTCATGAAGATTTCAGCTTGCAGCCCATGAAATATTGATTCCCAGTCTACGTATAAGCATCAGAATGCTCCCATTGTTTTTAAACTTTTTATGGACATGCAATGAACATACAGAAAAGTACACGCGTTATAAGTGCACAGCTTGTTGAATTTTCAATGTTTTATGTATTTGGAACTTATGTACAAGTTTTATGATTTACCTTTTTTTTTCCCCTAGATAATTTTTATGGTGGGACGAGGATATCTGTCTCCAGATCTCAGTAAGGTACGAAGTAACTGTCCAAAAGCCATGAAGAGATTAATGGCAGAGTGCCTAAAAAAGAAAAGAGATGAAAGACCACTCTTTCTCCAAGTAAGAAAAAGCTTTGTGTTACCTAAAAGGACAGACTAATATCTAGATGCAGATTTTAAAGCACTTTTTAGAGCACAGAATTTGTATGTCGTGAATTTGGATTCCATGTGATTAGGCACATACTCCAAATAAATAACACAAAGATGATTTTATAACGATAGAACAGTGGTACACCTAGAAAGTTAGGATCCCAATACAAAATATTCAGGAAGACTTTGCTTTTGTCTAGCTCAAACTCTTTGGTCTCAGAACCCTTTTATACACTTAAAAATTATTGAAGACCCTAAACAGTTTTTGTTTGTATAAGGAATAATTACCATTTAAGTTTTTAAACTGTTTTTAAAATATATATTTATAAATTTATTTAAACATAATAAAACCATTACATGTTAAATAGTGTTTTTATGAAAAATAATTATAATTTCCCAAACAAAAAAATTAGTAAGAAGAGTAGAATTGTTTTATATTTTTTGTAAATCTCTGCCAAAAAAAAAAAAAAAAAAAAAGACAGCTAGATACTCTGCTTTGCATTCATTATGTTGCAATATCTTAAATGATGTAGCTTCTGGAAACTCCACTTAGACTTGTAAAATAATGACAGTAGAAAAAGCAAATAATACCTTGGTATTATTATGTGAATAGTTTTTCCACAGACCGCCTTTAGAGAACTGCTGTTTTTATTCCTCTGGATGATTTTAACAGAGTCCAAGCTTCCCTTTATTCTGTGTCTTTTTGAGGGACATTTCCACCTGGGGCAGAAAGAAAAGGCAACTGTCAGCGCTGTCTGCCTTTCTCTGATTTTTGGAAAATTTCCATTGCTTTTTATCTGTTCATGTGGTAAAGCTGAAGCCCATAAGCTAGTAATCTTTCAGGAAGCCTCACAAACTGGAACTAAGTACCTCAACAGGCTTAGATCGTTTAGCAGTAGTGGATACTGTAATATAAGTTCAGTGTTTTATGATGCGCAAGAGGCTCCTGATAGCACCCTGCAACTGTGTCTCGGTAAGTCAGTACAGTTTTCAAGTAGAAAGTGCTGACTCCCATAGTTACTCAGCCACCACAATTTGAGTTAGTTTCATGCACGTTATGCCTTCGCCTTGTCCTAGTTGAGTTTCTTAAACAGAAATCACTGTTATAAGAATGAGTGAATCTTTTATTCCCATCGAGAAAATTAAAAATAGAACTTATTGTTTCCCCAGTGTTTCAAGGACTGTCTCTGAGCAGGGAGGGGAGGCTAAATGGTTGGGCGGGTAGATGTATGTTTTACCAGTTGGAATTCTAAGTTACTATTCTTTAGAAGAAGAATTGGTTTTTTTTAACCCAGAAAATCACTGGCTTAAGACTATCAAAGTAAAAGAACAGTATTGTTGGCCAGTGTCAGCAGGATCCTGCACCAGCTTCTCTTTTCATATCCCAGGTGTAGGGTTTCCTATTTAACAAGGTTAATGTACATTAATAATGCAAATTATATCCTTAAGCCCACTTTCAAAATGATATTAAAAGAGACAAAATGTTCATACTCATAAATAACATTTCATGTGGTATCAGAAAATGAAATGCATACATGAATTTTCTGAATTATTGAAGGCTACCCATTTTAAATATTATTTTTAAATTGTCATTACAAGATCTCTTTTCTCACCACATAAACATAAATTTCAGATGGCTGAAGATTTATCTTTAAAAAACAAAACTGTAAAAAATGAAATCATTTTTATAACCTTGAGGTAGGAAAGGCTTTCCTAAGCAAAAGACGAAATCCAGAAGTTATGAAGGAAGAGATTAGCAGATATGACTACATTAAAAGTTTTTAAACTTCTGTATAATGAAAATAATATTGAAAGATAAACACAAAGAAAATTATAGCATGTATAACAAAGAGTAACTATTCATGTTATGCAAAGGACTCCTACAAATTAATAAGTAAAAGATAAACAATAGAAAATGCACAAAAGTTATGAACTGCCAATTCACAAAAGAAATATAAATGATGGATGATGAACTTATATTTCCATCCATGGATGATGGAAATATAAATGATGAACTTAGGACAAGTTGTTAAGAGTTCAGTGACAATCAGTAAAACACAGAGTAACACAAATGTGAAATGTGTTTTCATTTTGCCTCTCAGATTGGCAGTAGCCAACATGGAGCAATGTTGGGAAGTGAGCCTTCCTTTTAAATTTTTTAACAGTATTGGAACGTAAATTGTTTTGGCCTTTTGGAAGGACTTGGTAGAATTCGTAAATTTAAAATGACATATACCCTTTGCTCTGGTCATTCCCCTCCTAAAAAGCTGCTACACAATGTACTTCCACAAGTATTCAGATATATATAAGAATGTTTACTGAATTAGGAAAAATAAAGACATAAAGATCAAGGTAGCTTTCTGTAGACAGCATGGATATCAGTAAAGGAAAAAGCAAGGCAGAAAAATATGTGTATGATACCACTTTAAATGGTGGTGAGTGTGGGGATGGGCTGTGTTTTCATATGTGCATGTTTATGCATAGGAAAGGTCCAGAAGAAAGTATAGACTCTTTAACAGTGGTTACCCCTGGAAGGTAGGATTTATACTTTTCTGTATTATTTGAATTTTCATTTGTGTGTTATGCTTGTAATTTAAAAAATTTGTAACATTGCTTACTTCTTTGCCTTCTTATACTAATCATTATACAGATTGTAGTTTAACTTTTAAAAGTTTTGGTAGCTCAGAAAAATAATAATAGTAATAATGGCTGCTAAAGTTTTATCGCATACTTGCTATATACCAGGCATCACGCCAAGCCCTTTATGCGTATGTCTCATGATTATGAACATGCGTTACCATACTTATGCCTTCTGGAGTCATAACCTGTTTCTTGTACCTTAAATTATGCTGAATTTCTTCATTTCGTGTATTGGTATCTTTTCGTAGTTGTTTCCTGTCTTCTCCTTCACTCTTGGGTTGTCACCTGTCACTTCTCACTCCTCCGCCACTAGCACTCTGGGTCTTTGGGGTCCTACTTTTAATGATGTGTGTTTAGAGCATTTCCCTACTCTAAGTTTCTTTAAAGAATGCGTTGCTCTGATGGTTCTGTTTGAAGTCCTATAGTGCTTTGCTTATTCATGCTCCCATCTCCTTCCCAAAAGGGACTTGCGGTCTGTGAGAAATAGGCATATAATTGGTTTAAAATTTTTATTATTTACTGTTCCATGGCTGGCAAATGATCTAAAATGTAAATAAAAGTTAACTAGGGGTTATTTTCCCCATTGAATTTACAGAGATTAAAGCTATAGTAGTTTGGTAATTTTCTTTTTAAGGAAAAATATCAGTTTCTTAAGTATTTTTCCAGGCATTTAGGATAATACTGAAAACAATGTTAAGATTTCAAGTGCTTTCCTATAAAGTATGACGGGGCTCTTAAAGATTAATACCACCTAGATTTTCATTCCTTTTTTTGTTTTTTTGTTTTTTTGTTTTTTTTGCTTTTTTTAGATTCTCGCCTCTATTGAGCTGCTGGCCCGCTCATTGCCAAAAATTCACCGCAGTGCATCAGAACCCTCCTTGAATCGGGCCGGCTTCCAAACAGAGGATTTTAGTCTATATGCTTGTGCTTCTCCAAAAACACCCATCCAGGCAGGGGGATATGGTGCGTTTCCTGTCCACTGAAACAAATGAGTGAGAGACTATAGGAGGGTAGGGACAAAGGAAAATGAACATGTTTGCTTATATATTTGTTAAATTGAATAGGGTATTCTTTTTTTTAATGGTGAACCAAAGAACACTTATGTTTTTAAAAACTGGATATAATTTTTTCCCAATCTAAAATTCATACTTAAGCATTGGATTTTCAACATCCGGGGGTTTTAAAAATGCATAGACATTGCAAAAAATTTGTAGTGCCTCTTCCAGATGCTTTACTTCCTGTTCCAGGTTTGTTTTGTTTAGTTGGTTATTCTAACTATGAAACTTCAGTTAAACTTTTACCATGTACCTTTTGTCATTAGCTATCACATGTCCTTTAGGGTCTCCCGAAAACAGCACCACTCCTGTGCATCGGTGTGCAGCTGAGAGGCTGACAGTAGGTGAGCCTGTGTCAGGTCAGGCAAACCAAACAGGTCTCATTTAGGAGGTCACTAAAATTGAATAAGCTTATTTTTATTCTTAATGCTTTTTCTATTACCATTTTGTTATTACAATTTGAAAAACAATAGACTAGATTCCTTTTTGTTAATCGTGAGTTCTGATAACTGAAGCTGTGGCTGAGGAATGGCACATTTGGCATGAGTTCCATGGTTTAACTTTGGATTTTTAGCGGGGAAATGTTATAAAATTCAAGTTCCTTTTAGATACCTTTTTATGTATTAAGGATATCTTACGCATACAGAAGCCGAATTTCCTGACAAATGCACTGCCACCTCCTCTCCCCAAAAAGCTTCACAGAATCCTGTGAGAACTCTTAGGTTTGTTTGTTTTTCTTTTAGATATCTCTGGTTGCCAAACACCAGGTAATGAATTTTTAAAAAATTATTATTACTTTAGATTATCATACCTCTCGTGATGCCGTATATTAGCAACCACCTTATCCATGTGTCTTGTAAAATTTCTGTGCTTCTTATATTCTTTGCCGAGCAAGATTCTACTTACTATGAATTAATACTATTCTCTTTTTTGTGTTCCACAGTATGAAGTATTTGTTAGCACTTTCTAGTGCTTACAGTTTCTTGTAAATAATTAATGTGGCAGTCAGTATATTCTTACTGTGAACCATAATCTTACTGGGAATCAGAATTGAAAGAAGCAGTAGTGCTGTCATCTCATCAAAGAAATGCCATCTCTACTTCAGAGTCGGCCTAGACCAGAGCCAGCCTCTTAAATACACCTCCATTTATTCAATTTGAATTTGTGACGATTTTTAAATAGAGCTGACAGTTCAAGTTAGTTAGGCACACAGACAACATCCGCATAAATGCTATCCTTCCTTGAAGCCAATACAGAAGAAAATTGGGAAGGCTTAAATGATAACTTAGTTTTTAAGGACCACAAATGAATTTTCGAAATACTTCTTTTTATTAAGCAGGTTAGATTTCATCCAGGGAAACCCTCAGTGATAAATATAGTATACCTTTTGCCCCCTCATTTGGGTAGTTTAAGATAAATAATGCCATTCATGTTTTCAGAAATTGATTCGTGACCTTCAATTTAGGTAAGAATAGTGAGGGGAAGAAACACTTCTCACATTTTAAAAAATAAGAATAAGAAAAATATAAGATAATGTAACAAGTTAGAAAACATCGAAGTGCATGATTTCTAAGTCCTCCAGTGACACTAAAGATCTGATTAGTAATTATTAGATGGGATTTTATTTATTCACAAATTGAATGGCAAGCAAGTAGCTAAAAAAGTTGTAACAGAATTGACCTGGTCCGTTGCAAGCTCAAATATTTGGGCGCTTTGAGGCAGAAGAGTCAGCGGGTCTTTCTAGCGGTGCAGCTCGTCTCTGCCGCTCCCTGGTGCACTTGCTTCACTCTTACCCTGCTTTTCTTCTCACGGTCCTTTTCCCCCAGCACCATCCACTGCTCACTACACCACCATCTGCCCTTGGCTCCTTTCCTTTCTTTTTTCACCATGTCCTTTGCCAGAGGGCGTTCACTGCTAAGCTCTTACATTCGCTGTCCCAGAAACACTGGAACATGCCCCCAAAGGGTCACATAGTAATCTTTCCACTGGACATGTTAGCGGAAGAGATTACAAACACAGCAGGTGAGATGTTTAGATCACGTGGATCCGGAGGAGTAGGAAGCATTAGAATGATTCGGAGTGGCTTCCTTTTCTGTGATTGTTTTACACTGAGTTTTAGATATATTCTCCAAATAAAGAAAAACTTTATTTTCCTAACTATATGTAAAGTTAATCACTTTAGGTAAATGAAACAGGACATTCATTCTCTTACGACTGACTGCTTCTTTCCTAAAACTAAAACCTGAACCTTCATATATTCATTAAATTGATTTCTTTCTTAAAGAGGCAACCTTTTTATAAAATTTGCTTCACATTTTAAAAGTTTTACTAGTCAGTGATGAGGAATGAGATTTGTCTTCTCTTAACTTTAAGTAGTTTAGGTATCACAGCATTTAATCAAATGTTTCAGGTTTATTTTCAAATATTACAGTATCGTCCTAGCCATTTAAATACTGAGCCAGCAATTAAAATCATTCTCTCTAAAATAGTAACTATTTCACATACCAGCTTAAATGGCCCTTCTCTCAAGTCAGTCACTCTCAATTTAAGGAAATGATCTGCATTTTTTAAATTATGAAATGGGAACTTCATGACTAAAACATCTGACGATTATAGTCATCTTATTTAATTAAGAACTATTGAGCATTTCTGTAGCAGTTTTATTTTACTAAACCTTTCATCTCTCCTATGAGCATTTTTCTAAAGGATTTAAGAAATCCAATACGTCTTTGCCAGAATGTTCCTCATCCTTTTGAAACTGCCTCAAAGGTCACCACAAAGAAAAGATGTAACTTACTCTGGTTTTGAATGACTGGCCCCCTACCTCTAAAGCAGTGATTGCTTTGTGTACAAAATAACATTTTAGATTTCTCATAGCATATTTTATCTTTAAGGGGCATTTTTATCAAATTGTATGTAGAGCAGCCACTGAAATACATTCAATTATGGAATAAAGGGTAATTGTTTAGTAATATCTTAAAACCAGTTCATAAAGTCTTTAGTTTTCAAATAAACAAACCATGCTATTGGAAGTATCTAAAATCACAGGGTCTTCCCAAGTGACTATTAAATAAAGTCAAATGAAAAAGAGAACTGAGGTTCTCAACCAAAAAGGAGGTAAAAATGTTTCATTTTGGCCTCTATTGATTTTTCATTAATAAATTAATATACTGAGATATTTTTTGAAAATCATAGAATATTTGGGTATTTCACATTAAATAACTTCACACAAGCAGAGTTGACTCTTAACCTCAAATGAAATAGGGTGGAGGTGGGATGATAGAGAGATCCAGGTAGGCGAGGAGGAGTGAGCAAGAAGAGCACCCCCACAGCAGACCCACCGCCCGTCACCCCCATCTTTCTCTCACATTTCTGCATGGCTTCAGGAGCAGAGGGAGAAGGAGCTTATTGACCCCCAAACTCAGTTCTTTTTGTCTTTGTTTTTTTCCTCAACCCGCAGTCTAATTATAAAAAGAACCACATTCTGTTAGAAGCAGTAGACTGGTAGGCTGATGTTTAGTGTTTGCTTTATTGGTATTTGGTTTGGACTTTTTTGTGGTTTGGGGGTTTGTTCGGTATGTTTTATTTTTAAGTTTAATATTCAAGTTTGTAGAGTAGAACACTGTTCAACAAAATAGAGTATCTAATTGTAATAATAAGAAACACTGAAGATTTTTTAAGGTTATTTTTTAATGTGTTCGGTAAGATTTGGCTTAGAGTTTATCATTTTCTGATATTTTCTCACTTAATAGATTAATTCTAGCCATTTTTTTTATAAAGATTTCTGTTACGTAAATCCTGTTTTCACATTAGTTTCCTTTAATGAGATTTAGATTCTGCTAGATACAGTGACTTCTCATAAGAATGCTGGAAATTGCTCTAAAGAAATGTATTAAAATACTGAGAAAAAAATAGCAACCTTAAAACCATAATACTCAAACCATAAACAAAGATAATGAGAATGTTTATATATTTCTAGAGTCTCGGTTAATACTCACCAAGGTCTTAGTAATTTGGCTATTTTTTAAATCAGTGCCAAGCTCCTTGCTACTTTTAACTTTAAATATGAGGTGATAATTCTTTTATCCTCCTTGGTCATTTGTCTCACAGTACCTTGGTTCATTGCTTGCTAAAAGGAATCCTTAGATGGAAAGAGATGGTATCACTATTTGCAGCCCAATTAGTAGTTGTATTTGGAATAGAAAAATAAATTACTTATTGAAAATTGTTTAGGGGCTTGTTAACTGTGAAGACCCTGGACTTTGGAGTCAGCACCTGGCTCTGCATTCCAACTCTGCCATTTTCTAGCTGTGAGATCTTGGGCAAGTTACTTAACCACTCTAAACCCCAGCTTGCTCCTTTATAAAATAAAGAGAATAGTACCTGCCTCATAGTTATGAGAATCAGATGCAAATGTGTGTAAAGTATTCAGTGAGGCACCTGCTATATAACAGGCATTCAAGTAGTTGCTAATATTATCAGCATACAATCTGAGGGTTCAAATCAGCCAGTCATTAGCAATCTGTTGTTAGCTGGGACATGCCACTGTTCTCTAGTAAACAAAACCTAATAGCAATCAGAAAATAGATCGGTTATCCCCAGTTTAAATAGAGTAAGTGGCTTCTTGGATTCTCATCTGAAGCTGCTATTAGTTAAGGTGAACTAAATTCTGATAGTTGTCAGTTATTAACCAACCCCCAGAAAATAACTGTAGTGTATACAGTAAGAGGAACCGACCTCTAATTACAAGTAGAAACTGGACAAAATGGTAGGTAAAAAGTAATGGCATGAAGCTCCCAAATTCAGTAAGCTAAAGGAGTATCATCCCTCTAACGAATTTTGTGGTTTAAAGAATTCCTTATGCTGAGAATAACGTTCAGTGACATGTGCCTATATGTAATTTTTTGGTAGTTTAAAAGGTGAAATGAACTAGAAGATGGAGCGTCTGGATTTTCTTTCTGTCAAATGTGTAATGTAGGCAAATCATTTGACCTCTTAATTTTATCTTTTGCGAAATGAGGATAATTCCTGCTTCCTCCTTTCAAATAGTGGCATTGTGATAATGAAAATTAGTTGATAATTCCAGGGGGGGCGGGGAGGGAGAATATTCTACAAATCAATCTTACTATTTTATGAACAATTTCTGAGTATTTTGTTCTTTGAACTGTTTTCAGCTTGATTAGAACCACAGCATGTAAAACCCATCTAGAAAATTATCTGCAGATTTGATAGTTGATTTAACTGAACCATAGTCTACATACTATGTAAGTTACCATCTTTCATGGGTTCCAGCCATTTTTGCTTTTTAAATTAGTGATGATGATGCTAGATTTGTAATAAATAGCTAGTCACCTTTCAGGGAGGTTTCAGTGAGGCTTTTCTGTGTTTCTAGATTATTTGAGATAACTTTTTTTAAAATTAGCTCTTGTCCTCCCTCTACAGGAGAATTTGCAGCCTTCAAGTAGCCACATCATCATGGCAGCATCTACTCTTATTTCTTAAGTCTTGTGTTCATACAGTTTGTTAACATCAAAACACAGTTCTGTTCCTCAAATCTTTTTTTAAAGATACAAATTTCCAATGCATAAGCTGGTGTGGAACAGAATGGAATTTCCCATCCAAGTAAAGAGGGAAGAATGTTTTAGGAACCAGAATTCTCTGCTGCCAGTGTTCCTTCTCCAACACAAGCACCACATGCATACAAGTCTACCCACTCCCAAGAAGAAAGAGGAGAGACCCTGAGTTCTGACCTTTTGATGGTCAGGCATGATGGAAAGAAACCACTGCTACAGCTTGGGAGATTTGCTATGAAAGGTCTGCCGGTCAACTTTGCCTTTCTAACCACCAGATCGATACGTGGCTGATCATCTAATGGGGCAGTTGCAATCACCGAGCATCATTCTCTTGCCTGTTCTGGGATTTCGTTGTGGAGTTCTTTCCCCTAGCCATCACTGGTTAATTTCTGAGGGATGGAACAAAAATGCAGCATGCCCTATCTGTGGAGCATGTTCAGTCCTTGACAAATTTTTATCAAAATGAAGCTATTTTATTTTAATGGAAGATGAGAGGGGAGCAGGAGCTACGTTTGGTGCAGAGGAAACGGGAATGCTGCATCTTTTTCCTGACCTCCTGGGTTTCTGGCCTTTTGTCCCTTTGCTCACTGAGGGTGTCTGCCTAACCACGCAGGCTGGAAAGTGCTGGCACACATTGCCTTCTTTTCTCATTGGGTCCAGCAATGAAGAAAAGTGTTTGGGGATTTTTTTTCCCCTCCACGATAAAGCAGGTTCTCAGGAAAATCTTCCTCCTAAGCTCTTCCAGTCACCAAGTACTTGTGTGGCTTCTTTGTCCAGGGCACAAAAATGCCCTGGCAGTATCTAATTAAAAACCTACAAAACTGCTCAATAACAGTTTTGAATGTGAGACATTTATGTAATTTAAATGTAAGGTACAAGTTTTAATTTCTGAGTTCATTATATTTTTATTAAAAAGAAAATAATTTTCAGATCTAATTGAATTGGAATAAAATAATACATCCCACCAGAATTATATATCCTGGAAAATTGTATTTTTGTTATATAAACAACTTTTAAAGAAAAATCATTATCCTTTTCTCTACCTAAATATGGGGAGTCTTAGCATAATGACAAATATTTATAATTTTTAAGTTAATGGTACTTGCTGGATCCACACTAACATCTTTGCTAAAATCTCATTGTTTCTTCCAACTGACTCCTACACTACATCCTTCATCCTCTTTCTAGTCTTTTATCTAGAATATGGAACCTAAAATAAAAATGGTGGTGTCTTCATTCATTCTCCTTCTTCCTTTTTTCTCAAGCCTGGTCTTCAAAAGGTTGGGTAGTTTGGCAGCTGGATTCCCCAGGCAGAGCATAGACCATCGGTAGGTGTGTTGGGACGGAGGGAGGATGTGTGAAGCCTAATGTCAGTCATTTTTATGGAAGGAGCTGCTGTGGTTTTAAGATCCTTTGTCTTTGTGTAAATGGAAAATATAACCTACTCATAGCTTTCTTTGGCCTTTACTAAAGGGTCATGTAAGTCACAGTAGCAGCAAAGAAAGTGACTGTGGACATATTAACGGCAGATACCTCCCTTATCATGAGTCTAGAATTTCTATCAGGATTTAGGAATATAAATCAAATCAAATGTACTTATCTCAACCAAGCTATGTGACCAAGGATCTGAAAGAAATTAGACAGGACCTATAAAATAAACCAGGGAATTAGAAAATGTTATTGAAAATTTTCAAGTTGTAATCCCACTTGCCATCTTTCAGCCTACTGAAATTCACCGCCATTAGGTGATTTTTACTAAAATACCTGTATTCAGAGGAAGGCCTACTGAAAATTTCATGGACTTGTAAGAGATCCCAGTAAAAGGGAAATATACTGAAGTTTGTAGTGAATTTGAAAAACAGTGTGTTCTTACGTCTTAATGAGCAGAGCAGTGTCTTTGCATTTCAGAAATTGCAAAGATGGAAATGGTTTGTGCTGATTTGAAGAGCATCTCGTGTGCATCATGATGCTGCCTGTCTTTTAAAAGCCTTGTTTATTTTTCTTTTAAAAATATGTCCCCATGGATACTTTTAAACATGCTTCTGTTCCCTTACTAAGATTGCGGAGAGCTGAGCTCAAACAATAGGCATGTCCTGCTGAGCAGGTAGAGCCTGCTGGAGGCTCAGGTGCAAGACTCCTTCTGGAGGGCGGCAGGAGCCAGCACAGGAACTAGTTATGGATGAAGCTTAGCACTGGAGTTTCCAAGCAATATGCAAGGTGATACACTTTTTTCTTCCTTTTTCATATAGGTCGCTATCTCATTTGAAAAGGGGAACAGACTTGATCTCGAATGAAGCTGTGCCCAGGCTCAGGGTATTCTTGAAAGATTTTCATAAAGCCCTTAAAAAATAAAAATAAGTTTTGAAAGTTTTCCCTTTTCTTCCTTTTTCCATCAGATAGTTTTTTCTCTAGTTTACAGTTGACATGAAGAAAGAGGGTCCTCTGAGGTTTACTTTCTTTATTTTTTGATGCTTAACTACAGATAGACATGTCGAGCTCCTAAGGAATACAAGGAAGAACTCCTTGTTTGTGCAAAGCACTTTATGAGTAAATTTGTGTGGATAGTATATGGCTGCTTCACTGATTATCTTGTAAGGCTGTCTTTTCCGTAAAGTGGCTCCAGTGCCTTCTGTAGTGTATTTTATTTGGGGGAAGAAGAGGTGAAGCCTTCTGAAAAATTTGAGAGCAACCTTGAAAGATTGTTTTAAAAGTGTGGTATTCCTGATGGACTTTTAATCATGAAACTACAGTCCGGGGTCTAGACTTTTGCCACTGAAATAATATTGACCAAAAAGTAGTTTATAAAAGAGATTTGTGAACAGAAAATCCAATGTGATTATTCGCAATTATGTGCACCTTAAAAGAAGATTCTGTCTAGCTGTCCAATTCTGGTTCCTGAACATCCAGTCCTTGATTATATGTGAGAACTGGTAGGACATCCTGGGGCATCCTAGAAGGTAAAAATCCCATATAAAGTATATGTGTTACATTCCTGTTGGTGTTGGAGAAGAAGGAGCATTAGGTAATTCTAAAGAAATAGTGCAAGACTTCAGCACTGTCAACCTGGAACTAAATATTTCCTAGATGCCTACTGGGTGCAGTCACAGCTCCTTCATCACACAGCGTTATCTGTTATTCATCGGGCACCGATGGGACGGCTGCACGCAGCCCCGCTTCAGCTCCCAGCCGCCCCTCCTGCACATTTCACCCTTCAGCCTCGTGCAGACCTCATCTAGCTTCATCTAGCTTTAGTTTGAAACATATTGCAGAGTTCAGGTGACCTCTTCAAAAAACTACCTCCTCAGAATGAGGTAATGAATAGTTACTTATTTTAAAATATGAAAAGTCAGGAGCTCTAGAACCTGAAGATGACTTAGGATTTTTAACTTTTATGTGTACTTGTATTTGAGCGTTCTCATTTTGTCCCAAAGGGCATTATACATTTAAACAGTAAAACTGAAAAATAGAGCTCAGCATATCTGAATGTTGTTGCAAGTGGTGCCAGAATCTGTTTAGGGGTACATTTCAGAATCTTAACCTTAAGTCAGTTGCATGAAATTAAATAGTTATGGTATCACTTCACTAACAATGATATACTTTTAATTTTCAGTGGGATTGGCAAGACAGTACATCTTCATAATGAGTTAGCCACAGCTTTGTCACATGCACAGATATTCCTATAGAGAGACTGCCCAGCTAAGAGGGTAGGGAATGATAACCCATTTTGCAAGATTCTCTTCTTTGTTCAAGTTGGCATTGTTAGTGCTAGAATATCAGCACCTTGAGACTAGCAGATTCCAACCATTAGGGTATTTTTTTTTTTTTTTAAATAGCCAGACATGGAAGGTTTACTGTGCGTATGAGCAGGAAATTGCTTATAGGTCATACACTGAAATGGTGTAGGTGAGGCTCTAGAAAAATACCTTGACAATTTGCCAAATGATCTTACTGTGCCTTCATGATGCAATAAAAAAGCTAAAATTTTAGCAAAAATCAGTGATTTGTGAAGAGAGCAGCCACTCTGGTCTGACTCAGCTGTGTTAATATTTTTTAGAGTGCAATTTAGACTGCAAAGATAAATGCACTAAAGAGTTTATAGCCAAAATCACATTTTAAAAAAAAATGAAAAAACACAGGTAAATTTTCAGTGAACAAAATTATTTTTTTAAAGCACATAATCCCTAGTATAGCCAGATATATTTATCACATAGAGCAAATAGGTTGAAATTATAGTTCAGTGACATTTCTAGAGAAACTTTTTCTACTCCCATAGGTTCTTCAAAGCATGGAACTTTTATATAACAGAAATGTTTGACAGACATTTAAAGAAATTGCTGTAGTTTAGGATTGAAGTACTGTATGCTGGGCAGCAACCGTGTGTGTTAGTGAGAAGGGGGAAGGAAATTAAAATATAAGGCAGAATTTGATTTTGTCAGTTTCCAGAGAACTGCTGCCTACCTAGACACTGATTTTTCATTGTTTGAAATGTAAACTTGCCTCCCAGGACTGGTTGGCAAATTAAGTGGGCCTGTGCTGCTAATGTTGTTTGGGGTGGTGTCAGGGCAGATGGGGTCTGTCGGGGGGGCCTCCTTTGTTGGGGGACATCAGAGTAGTTAATGCCTTGGCCAGAGGGTGTGAACTGGACACACTGCATGCATAGTATGCTTCTTGTGTCTTGCTTCATGCTCACCACCCCCAAGAAAGGCAATACACCACCTTGAGCACGTTCTCCAGACGTTTTGCTAAGGTGTACCACTAATGCCACAGGGCGCTAAGCGCCCGAGGAGTACGTAGCATCTCTGCCTGATTGCTGGCCAGCCGAGAGCTAAGTGGCCAGTGTGTGCGTGTTCCATGTTGCTAGCTCGGGTAAAATTGAAAATACTGGTAACATTTTTGTTATATCAGTACACCAGACAGTAAGCTTTTTGTTGTTGTTTTCAGATAACTTATTTTTACCTCTGTTTGGGCAAAGACATTTAAATTGAAATTCAGTCCTAAATGTTGTCAGTATAGAAAGGGTAATTAACAGTTTCAGGTATTTTTAAGGTAGAAGAGGACAGAAACTTAGCCCTAAAATCTTAAAATAAGATAAGTGATTTATTTAAAATGCGTAGACAGTCCCCACCTCAAAAAACTGTTTTAAGTAGATATTTTATTTCAGCACCACAGCTTCAGCTGTTTAATTACTAAATCAGTTTCATTAAAATGTTTAATTTTATTTAGCTGTTTTGACTAATTACAATGTTATAACCAGTTGTGCATGAGGACACAGCAGTGTATCGTTCTTTTGTGATGCATTTTTTAAAGAATTCTATAGATTGAAGTAATCTTTGAAAACAAAGAACTGAATTGTGTTTATTCGTGTTAGTATCAAAAACAAAAAAAAAACAAAAAAATAGATGTGTGCAGTTTGTCTGCCTCTCCTGCAGGCCGAGCACGCCGTCCAGCACCCCTAAGCTGCTGGTTCTCATCAGTTTGTCTGTAGGGAATCGGGCATGAGGTCCACTTAGGAGACGTGGCGGAGGAAGGGTTCCGTTGACAGGGTGGAAGTGGGGATTATGAGTAGGTTGCTTAGTACTGGTTTTCTTTTGAAAATTATTGTGTCGCATTTGTGTGTGGAACTATTTTACCCCATGTGTGTTTTGGTGGAGTCTGAGTTACATAGGAGGAAACTTCAGACTAGCATAAGCAACAAAGCTCATAGACTAGGCACAAATATAGAGAAAATGGACCAAATAGGATGGGGGAGGGCATGGGAGTAAGTCTGAGGGTAGGGAAAAATGGACGTGAGGGTGGGAAATAAACCATAATTATCTGAAATAAAATGTAAGAGTGCAATAAGTGTGCTTTTTACTAAGCTGTGAACGGTTTTTTTAAAAATCATTCCTTATATATTTGTGTATGTTCTATAGCTGATTAAAACCAGCTATGTAAACATAATGCCTTTTTACTCACATTAATTACCAACATAAGTGGCTAACCTTTATGTCTTATTTATCTTCATGTTTTATTAGTTTACATACAGGGGCGTATGTATGCTGTACCCTTTCCCCTCCCTCGTTTGAAAATGCATTCATCGGGTCCCCTGTGTGTTGCCCTTGTCGATGCTATACTTATAGTCTGTTCGGCCTTCATGATGTCGCCTGATTTGAAGGACTATCAGCGATATATCTTTGTGGTGATCTCATTTGTTGGTTGTACACTCTGACCCTTTCGTCACTCAGCAATTGCTGCTTCTCCTAAAATAGCTCAGAACTGGTCAGGGGATTGAATGACCATTCATTGACATATGTTCCTTTGAATTCTATTCAATGGTTATGATTGCTCTTTGGTTTGGACCACAGAAAAGGAAATCACCCCCCTTTTCGTTTACTCCTTGGTTTGAGGACAGTTCTTCTGTAAGGGAGAGGAAAGGGAAGTCCTTCATGTTTTAACTGAGATGAATTAACTGCTCCTGGTTTACCACTCCCAACCTTACGGCAACTCACATACACATCCTCTCCTCTCTTGTTGCCAGAGGTTCAAGTTTAGTTCACTTCAGTCCCACTCAAGCATTGAAAAGGTTCTCATGGAGTTGGGTGTGCCCAGTGAAAAGATGGGGACTTTTTAATTGTCCACAGACCTCTCTATAACTGCTTTGCAAAAATTACTATGGAGTAACTATTTTTAAAGCTTATTTTTCAATTCATAAAAAAAGACATTTATTTTCGGTCAAACGATGTGTCTCTCTTGTCCCTTAATCCTCAGTGTTTGCTTGAATCTTTTTTTTTTTTTTCCCCGATTCTTCCCCAGACCCACTTCTTGATACTTCGGTTCTCTTTCCTGCTCAGGTCCTTTCATTTGTACTTTGGAATTTTTCTCATGTAAATTTGTACAATGGAAAATATTGTTCAGTTTGGATAGAAAGCATGAAGAATTAAATAAAAAAAGCTGAAATTCAGATTGAAGAAATTTATTTCTGTGTAAAGTTATTTAAAAACTCTGTATTATATAAAAGGCAAAAGTTCTATGTACTTGATGTGAATATGCGAATACTGCTATAATAAAGATTGACTGCATGGAGAAGTCTTATCAAGATTATTTTTCTAGCACTCGCACATTCAATAATGGAAGTAGCCAGGGTTTCGACAGTTCTTCCGGGCAGTGGAAGAACTGAGAAATGCACAGTGTTTCATACATAATGTCCTTTACTGCTTGGTGGGTAGAAGTTACTTATAGGAGAGAAAGTTTTAAGGTAAGTCATCCAGATGAACGCCTCTTGCCTTGTACCTGCCTCATTGTAATAGCAGTGACATTCTTTTGTCTGGTGTTGGTGATGACCCTCAAGGGTTTTATGCTGGGACCTGACTGCTGCCTGCCAGGGGCTCAGTTGGAGTACAGGCTGTAATTGCCTCATCTGAGGAGTCTCTCTGGAGAAGTTCCCCTTACTGTTGTATCTTTCAAACTTTCCTGACACAACCTGCAATAATACATTTTGTGTAGGAACACAATGTACACACTAATATATATATTTGAAACTATGCACACATTTTTACTTCATTTTTTTTAAATGCTGGCTATCCCCGATGAGTTGATTTTGTGCATCTGGTGTCAATACCTGAAGTTTGAAAGATTTACCTAGAGTATCCTCAAACTATGTCTATTACTGGGCAAAGTTTCCAGAGGAGAGGTAGGCACTTCTTAAAACTTCACCCGGAAACCCTGTTTGAGAACATGAAGGACAGAAGCGTCTCCCAGATGGCACCTGTTTGAGGAATCTGGTTTCTGGTCTTCATGCCCCTCCAACTAATCATCAAATGCTGTCCAGACCTAAGTATTTTTTTTCTGAACTGCAGTTTTCTTACCTGGAAAATATAATTCTGCAATGTGTTTTAGAAACTCATTTTCTAAATAACCTTCACACATGACTACAACAGAATTGCAGCCTTATTTTAAAGAATGTATTATCCTGTGAGGTTTTCCTTAAAATTTAGCCCAGAATTGTGAATGCTCTAATTATTGTGATAAAATTCTATTATAAAGAATCCCACCACACTAGCTTTCCTGAAATTTTTATCAGAAGCTGTGATAATTGAACCAACCTCCCCTCACCTGCTGGAACCCCGCTGGACTTCCTGTTCGTTAAACAGTGACTGGGCCCACCCTAGACTTTGGTTCTGCTGTCCCTTGTCCTTAGAGCACTCTTCCTGAAGACCCTCACACTGGTTCCTCCTCCTTGTTCAGGTTGCAGTTCAAATGCCTTCCCTGTCAACCCCAAAACCACTCGCCTCCAGCACGTCACCCAGTGTTATTTTCTTCACAGTAGCACTTAGTAAACCTTGTCGTCCCTTCCTGAAATCTAAGTTCTCTAAGAACAGACTTTTCTCGTCTTGTTTAGCATTGTATTCCCAATGTCTAGGTGGCTAAAAACCTAAATTAAAAATGCGAAGTTATGCTTCTAGGCAAGTCATTAAGCCACTCTATACCGCAGATTTTTATCTGTAAATAGAGAAAAATTCTGTCCCACCTACTTAGAACTGTAATGCTACACCAGTTCGAACGTACTTGGAAATAAATTTTAGAAAAAGTTCTATTTCACCCTTCTCCCCCATTCCTCCAGCCCTAAGAATTCCTGGTTAGAAATGTCTTGATGAGTTCCACAAATGGCCACTCAATACAGTGCCCAGCCCAGTTAGAGATATGTAAGCACAATAAATGGACAGCCCTGACCTCTCACCTCTTGTGTATTCAGGGCGAAACTATATCATCAGTAGAGAAATGGCAACAGTTTTCACACTTACTGTCCATATATGTCTAAGACATTAGCTAAGGAGGCAGGCAGTGTGACTAATTACGTGTGGGGTCAGACCTAACGTCGCCAGTCATCAGTGTGTGACCCTAAGAAAGTTACTTCATCCCCTTGAGCTTCGATGTCCTCACTGATAAATGGAACTAGCGGCTACCTGCGCCAGGGGTTAGCCAAAGGGATCCACTGAAGGGCCTATAACCAGCTAGCACAGCAATTGGGGGCACAGAAAACAATCTGTGAAGTGTATCTGTCATCATCAGAGACATCCAGAACTCAGTTCCTCATTCTTGACCAAAACGCTTTAATTTACAACTTTAATATACAATATGAGGTCCATAATTTCTTGAAATTTTCACCTAGCTCCTGCAGGAAAACAAAAGTGGAAAGTTTTAAGTACTTTTATTTTCAATAATTCAAATCCATAATTCTCTCAATTATTCAAGCATCCACTGAGTAGCCTTGTGAGGAGGGAAGCAAAACCACCTTGCTCTCTCAGAGTTTACAGTCTGGTTCTTAAAATGTTTTTAATTATGTGTGGGAATAGTGGGGAATCAGAAGACAGAAGAGGTCAGTGCTGACAGACATGTTCACACAGGCGGAGCAGAAGGCCGTTAAGAACTGGGACCTCTGTCCTTAACAGAGCCAGAAACATGTGACGAGCTGTCAAAAAGCTTAGCTGCCTGCCCTTCCATGACATTTTTCCCATCTCCTCCCTACATAACCAAAAACTGCTGTAATTTTCATGTCGATAAGCTACTTCTAATTAAAATTATAAAGGCAATACTAATAACATGATTTAATGGAAACAATTAACTATCATTTAATGCTTCCCATCCTTTAAAACACTTTCCAAGGCATTCTGAATGATGGCAATTATAATTGTGTACTGATTAATTTAAAATGTTAAATGAGAATGTCTTAACCACTGGGGGGAAAGAAGCTCCTCCTAGCACCTTTCTTCTGAAAGAAGAAAAACTGACTTCCTGATCTGGAAAATGAAAGGGTCATAACCTTTTACTGTTTAAAGAGTTAATAACCATGCAACTCCATATCGTGATATTCATGGATGCATTTCCATGTAAATGCTAAGGGCAGAACACTGTAGTATTTTTGCAACTACAAACATATACTGTAAGCCTCTGTCTTGTCCACCCCTGTAATCTCTGTGCAGAGCTGGTACTTAAAAGTCTTTGATGGATAAATGGGTTCCTAAATTTTAACAAAACTTATGAAAAAAGAATTTTTAAAAACATACAGTTGAAAAGGAAGATGAGACCAAAGGGGGGCGGACAAATGTGAAAATATAAAAGACAAAAATGAGACACGTGATATAGTCAAATGTTCTTCATGCTGTTAGAAAATGCATTTTCTTTGAGACCATCATAGGTACAAAGCCAAAACATGTTTACTGTCCAAAGGTAAATATACCTTTAAAAAAGTAGGAATTTGGGGCATACTCACTTGTAGAGTCGAGTCTACACTTTCAGTCTTCGTCATCAGGAAAGATACCTAATTCTTCATCCGTCCACTGGGAAGGATCTGGATATGGAAAGTGACCCTGGTGACATTATTTAAAAAAAAAAAACAGTCAATAACCTATACTGCTCACAATTACATTTAAAAATTTTTTGAAAAGAAAAACATGTCATAAGGCTATTATATACACAGCCCTTGACATAACATAGGATCAGATTCTCTAACTACTTGATGGTCCAACTGGCCTTCAGTCTGTTCAATGGAAGCTGTGGCCCAAATTTTAAAAGCCTGCCATTTGGAAGCCACCAGCCTGAGCCAGCACTCAAACATGTGTTTGTGATGGAGGGCTGGGGGATGGAGGCCAGAGATCTCAGAGCTACCCAACATCTCAAACGGCCCTGTCGTTCCAACTGGGAGCCTGAGGAGCCTCAGGTGGACTCGTTCATCTTCCACCCCGATCTAAGGCGCGTCTGGCTGTGCCACCATCTCACGCCAAATAGCCACCCAACAGCCACCCACAGTGTGATAGGTGTCTACGTGCTGCCAGTTCACAGACACTAGGCAGCTCTTTTTTGTTTTGTTTTGCTTTTTTAGGTGAGGCAACCCTTGGCTGACCTCACAGATTGCAAGGACCTTGTCAGCTTACAATCCCTTATTTTTTTATTTTTTACGCCTACAGCACCTGGTCTTCCTAGGTGGTCTCCCATCCAAGTACTAACCAGGCCCGACCCTGCTTAGCTTCTGAGATCAGACGAGATCGGGCTTGTTCAGGGTGGCATGGCCGTAGATAAGGCAGATTCTTTTGGGGCAACAAGGGCACAGAGAAGTTCTAAGAGAAATGGGATATTAATCAACTCAATGCTTTTAAAACTTGTACACTGTTTAAATTTAACATTATTTTCCTACCCTGAAAACAAAACCAAATTTACTAAAATTCAAAGTATTCTGGATCAACAGGCACAGATTTCAGTGGCTTAAAGGTGTCATTTCCTAGAGAACAGGGTCTGTGCAAACGCAATAAAAGCTCAGGTGAGACTAAGGATGTGTTAGAAAGTCACCAGGAACTAACTTCCCTCCTCAAAACAAATTAGCCCACACCTACCCCACCCAACCTGGGCCTCTGCACAGAATAGATAACATTCATCATTTAAAGGATTTAAGTGTGAAACTTAACCCACCCAAGAACACCTAGTTTAGAGGGTAAAAGAATTAATTTCTAGTCTCCCTCCGAATATGGCAAACTAACAAACTATAAGACATGGACTACCTACATATGCAAGCTTGAATATGAAAGGTGTGAAATGTTTTATTAAATAACAGGATTCCTGCATGTACAGAGAATACCATGGTGACAGGATACACAGTAGTCCTCCCTTATCCATGGGGATTACGTACCAGGACCCCTAAGGGATGCCTGAAACTGCAGATTATACTGAACCCTACAAATACTATGTATTTTTCCTATAGATACATACCTTTTCACTTGAAGGAAGCAATTTACAGCTTCTCTTTGGCATGCCCGAATTGCCGATTTTGCTTTGGGGCCATTACAAAGTAAAATAAAGGTGACCTGAACATAAATACCATGACAGTTGATCTAATAATTGAGATGGCTACTTAGTGACTGACGGGCGTGGAGACGCTGGACAAAGGGGATGGTTCTCGTCCCAGGTGGGGAAAAGCAGGACAGTATGAGATTACATCACACTATTCAGAATGGCGCACAATTTAAAACTTATGAATTGCTTATTTCTGGAATTTTCCATTTAATATTTTCATACCAAGGTTGACCCAGGTAACTGAAACCACAGGTAAGGGGGAACTACTGTATCCAGATAGAAAAACTGTCTACAAACAGAAAAAAAAATAAAAGTAAACTATTAATATTTCTTCCCTCCCCCTACCCACGAAAAAGAGAAAAACACCCCCTGCACTTGCCAGCACAGCATCTGAGTCGTGCCAAAAGCGCCAGAGAATCCAGAACCACATGGTCCCGCTGAAGAACTCGGCCTGGAGCACCTGAGATCTGGTCAGCTGGGGGAACTGCCGGTACTGGGGCTCGATGTGCACGCCGCCGCCAGCGCTACGGGACAGAAAGATGACGGTGAGCAGCCGATGCATCTCCACAGTATTATGTTACGGCATCCGAAACGTGGAGCTACATCCAGAAACTAAACCTAACGTTTCTCATCTCCACCACATACAGAATGATAGAGCTCCACAGTCTCTCAAAATACTCATTTCTCATAAGCTTACTTTAAATTTGTGTAGCAGCAAAAACTAGCCTGAACTGACGAGAAGCTAATTATGATTTCCTTTAGCGACTATTCATGTATCTTGTACCAGAAATATGAATGTGTTGATAATGGGGTACTGGCCCCAAGAGTTTTAGTAAAGAGACTGTGAAGGCCTGTACCAGGTCACTTGTTTATCGAGAAAAACAAACAAGCAAATTAATTTTGTCCTATTTAGCCATCTATTTCAAAGGCAAATTATGTCCTCTGCTCTATTACAATCTTTATTAAAAGACTCAATCTTTATTCAAATCCACTCTATCAGAAAGAGGACTCAGCAAATCCTTTTTAATAAGCTAATAACTGTGAGCAAAGCAGAGCTTTAAACAGTAAGTCTGAACAACTTTTTCTGATTTTTTTCATTGAGATACTGTTGACAAGTTGTGAGACACAATCCATGAGGGCTGTGCTGAACAGCCCTCCAAACTGAAACAACTACGAGGCTAGATGAAAATTTTTTTTAAAGCTTAATATATTACTGACCAGACACAAAAGGAAGGACTCTACGAAGGGCAAAATCTAAGTAAAAACAAGGCCTGGAAACGATGCAAGCGCCAAAGCTGGCATTCACTCTGAGGGTTTCTTCTATTCCCCAAAGTCCTTGAACCTACAACTGGACAGCTACATGGGGCGAAGGGGACAAGAGAAGCAGCTGGGGCCCAGGCAAGATGGGAAATCTAATCACTAGACCTCTGAATACAGATGCAGCCCACAACGTAAGAGTGAATGAGAAACAACCTGCCCTGGACAGAGGAACAGCACTCTGTTACCAGCAGCCAGTCCTCAGGTGGGTCTGCATCCAAATTCACACACTGCCTGGGTTGAACCTGTGTGGCAGGTCCAAAACACCTCCCCCAGACAAGAATTTAAAGTGATCTTGGATTGAGACCGCCCTTGAGAAGCAAAATCTAAAAGAATTCTGACAGATCAAGCTTCAGTAAAAACGAGAAGCTCAGTCAAAAATTACAAGAAAATAAGACTATGAATGAAGATCTGCAAAAGAAACCACGAGACTTAAAAAATGGATAATTACAATTATACTACAGAAAACAAAGTAATTTTTAAATAAATGTGCGATTAAGAGCAAGAAACAAACCATAAATCAATCAGGTTTGATAAAAAACACAGAATTTCTAGATATTAAAAAATGTAATCATTTAGAATAAAAAGGATTAAAGCCTGACTTAGACACAGGTAAGGCGTATGAACGAGCTTAGGTGGATGACAAAACCTAACTGTTTTTCCATATGCCTAACTGGTGTCCCACATGGAGAAAACAGAATGAAGAAGAAACAATATCCAAAGAAATGGCTGTTCCAAACCAGAATTTTTAAATGTCAAGTTTAAACACAAAAATGCACCATAACGCTGAGAAAGTTGTTTTTAAAACATAAACAGGGTCATATTATTTTGAAGTTTACAAGCTTCCCATGGCTTCCCATCCCATTTACCTTTTGTCACCTGCAAGGCCCTCCCCACTCTCCCTCCACCCATCTCTCTGACCCATCTCTACCCCTCTCCCCTCGGCTCACCCCGCTCCAGCCTCTCCCATCAGCAACACAGAGCCTCTACATTTGCTGTCTCCTTTGAGAGGCTCTTTCTGGAATCTCTGCATGGCTGACTTCTCACCACTCAGGTCGTAGTTCAAATCAAACTCTTAAGTGTGCATTCCTACATCATCCTACATACAGAACCCATCCCACCGCACGCCCACCCCAAGCACTCTAGATTAATCCTGTTTTATTTTCTTCATGCCACTTAACAGTACCTATGAACAGTAAATATGTTCTTTCTTTTCTACTTGTGTCCTCTCTCCAGAATGAAGCTTCATTATCTTTCTTGTATTCTGCTCTAACCCCAGCACCTAGAAAGTATCCTGGACTCTAGAAGATACTCATAAATACTTATGACTCACGCTGTGAAATCAATGTGTGCTGTGGCAGTACCAAGACTTCAGCAAAGAGGAGCACCCCCGCAGACTCCCCACACAGGGTCAAGGGCTACTGCTGGTGGCTCTCCATCACTGTCTTTGCTCAGGTCACACAAGCCTTTTCCTTCTTCCCACCTCACACCTGTCTCAGCTCCATATTCTTAATAGACATGTGACTTTAGGCAAGTCACTCCTTTAATTTCTCTGAATCTCAGTTCCCTAACAAGTTAAATAATACTTGTAGGGTCCTTACTAGGCACAAGCAACTGTCCTAAAACACTTTAGAAAACTGTAATTCATTTAATCCCTAGAAGTGAACGTCACCCCCCATTATACAGGTGAGAAAACTGAGGCATAAGGAGATCAAGAAACTTTTCCAAGGTCATACAGCCAGAGTGTGGCAGGCACTACCCTGCACTACCTCCTGGTAAAGTGTAGATGATGGTCTAATGAGCCAGGAACACCACCTAGAAAAAAACCAGTGTACGATTTTCAGTCCTGCTCTTACTGAAGCTCCCTGCACTACCAACCTGTTTCTGGCAGCTGTGCCCTCCCTTGGCATCCCAGCACCATGCTCTCCGGCTGGCTTCTTGGGCTACATACTTCACTGGGTGGCTCTTTTGCTCACTCTCTTAAATTCTGATGTTGCAAGAGTGAGCCCTAATGGAGACTATGAATTTGGGTGGTAATGTGTCAGTGTAGCTTTATCCATTTTAACAATTATGTACCACTCTGATGGGGATGTTGATAATGGAGGAAGTGATGCACGTGTGGGGGCAAAAGGGAAATACGGGAAATCTCTGCACCTTCTGCTCAATTATAGTATGAATCTAAAACTGCTCTTTAAAAAAAGCCTTTTAAAAAAGAAAGAAAAATTCTGATATTGCCCAAGTATCCACTTTTGGCTCTCTCTCCCTTCCCACCCTGCCACTCTCTCTCTAGTGGCTGTCTCCACACCCATGCATTAGAGAGCTAATTCACCCTGAAGCTAGAGTGATTTTTCAGAATTAAAATCTGGCCAAGTGACGTGTAACTGAAACCTCTCAAAGACCGCCACTGCCTTTTAAATTCTTCAGCCAGACATCAGGACCCTCTACCATTCCCTCCCTATGCTCTCGACCTCCGCCGGTCCCTGCCTCGCACTTGACGCTTCAAAACACACGGCACAAGCTGTTTCCTCGGCCAGGACCGCCCGCGCTTCCCCAACTCCTGCTCTCGCTTCCAGATTAGCTCCAGTTTGTGTCCACACCCTACTGGCTCCCCTGGTGTGGGGATAGCCCGACACTGTTTAATACGTGCCAAGCGCACAGCCTCACCCGACCCCCTGTGTACCCTGTGTACCCCGCTCCCCCGTCGGGAAACGGGAGCGAGGCACCGCCCCCACGCGCGGTCGAACTACAAGTCCCAGCATGCCTCGGGCTCGGGGGTGAGGGTCGCTGCAAGGGCCGGATCTGCATCCGCGCAGGCGCCCGGCGTCAAGGTGAGGACGTTCGAGATACTGACGCTGTCTGTTAGAAGCAGGCGAAGCCCCCACCCCCGCCAACACTCACTGACGGACTCCTCCGCCTCCAGCCTCCCGCAGGCTGAGGCCTCCGAAGAGGCGGCCTCCGCCGCGAACGAAGGGCGCCAGCCGCGTCAGAACCGACATGCCTGCCCGCGTCCGGACAGTCGTCCCGAGGGCCGCACCGCCGCCCGCACGTCACTTCCCCCCGGCGCCCCGCCCCAGACGTCAGCGGCGTCGCCCCGCCCACCTCCCGAAGGACGATGTCTGAGGTGGAGGGATACGGCAGTTCCTGTCCCAAGTTAGCACCTCAGTCCCTTTCCAGGGGAGGGCCGCGCGCTCGGAGGGACGCGGCGTGTCGTGGTTTAGCTGGTGAGGAGGTGCCTTCCGAAATGTGAATGCTGTAGGCGACCTAAGGCGTTGCTAAGTGACGGCCCTGACGTGCTCCGCTAGGCGGAGCCACGCTTTCGGCCGCGGGAAAGGCGCACCTCGGAGCACCTGTTAGTAAGGCGTGTGCGAAGAAATTCTAACATTGAGTCTGAACTCGCTCCGCCCTGGGCGGGTCCGTTTTCCCACCTGAACCTGCCACTCTTCCTGCTCCTCCTGAATTAACTGCCCCCCAGACCCTCTTAGGCTGCCAAATCCTGTGTGAACCCGTGGTCCTTCCCAATGCTAGTCCTTTTAAGTCATCTCTCCTGCAAGAGGCTCACAGCAGATCTTTTATTGTTGTTGTGTAAACCTGAACTTTACCCACCAGCAACCAGTGATTCCCAAACATCAATACTTAGACTAGTGGCATCAAGAGTCACCTGAGGAGCCCGGCCCCAGATACCCTCAGTCTGGAGTAGGGCCAAGGAATCTGCATTTTAGCGTGGTCTCCAATTTATGCGGTGCTCCTAATTCCTTGATCCTGAACCACACCCGGATTCTCGGTTTTTGTCTCTTCCTGTTGCCTTCTGTTAAATCCTGGATGGATTCCATGCTTCTCTAAACGCACCTCCCCAAATTCTTACGGTCTCCACTTACGGGCTATGGTATTCCTAGGCACCTCCAAGTTTGATTAATTTTTAAATTTAGCCGGCCAGCCTCACACCTTGGCGATTTTAATTTGAAATGGATCACTTGCTAAGCAGTGAAGACTTCACGGTTGGAGTCACAAGCATGAAAAGCAGGATTTTATGGAGAAAAATGTAGAGCTGAATTTAGGGATTTGAGTACCTAGAATATAACTAATACCCCTCCTCCAGGGCCAGGATATGGGCCTCCATGTGCCTTGTAACAGGAAATCTCCCTAGAGTGAGGCCCACTTAAAGCATATGATTGCTGAGCTGCCCCACACCCTTCTGAACAGCCTATTGATTGACCCTCTGTCCCTGTAGACTCTCTCTTGTCCCTCCTATTCTCTAAGTATATAAATTAGAGGAAAAAATCCACTATTTTTTGGACAAAAGTTGACTTTCCAGTTGATGTACAACAGTGTAGCTGTCTCTGGGTTACCGTTCACCACTTCCCTTTTGTGACAGGTGCAAACTACTAAGATAGGAAGATCATGATTTAGGAAGACAGGGCTTGCCATTCTTCCTAGGGAACTCGCTCCCCAAGCTACACAGCCGCCTTGGTCCCAAGAAAGAACAATGCTATGATTCCAAGGCCACACACAAAAAAGCACGACTTAAACAAAAAAAGAGCATTGAACTTGAAGTCTGAAGATCTGGAGTTCAGACTTCAGCTCTGCCAATTATTAGCTCTATGAATCTGGACAAGTCACTTCTATGAGAGTCAGCGGCCTTCATCTGAATTTGGGTCATTTAAGATAGTACCTGGCCCACAGCATGTACTTAGGAAATTTTTATTCTTTTATTATACCTCCCTTACCTGAAAGCAAAAGCTATTCAGGTGAACTAAAATTAACTCGCCCTCCCCATCTTTCTTGCTGAATTACAAAACTAAAAGTTTTAACTTCAATGTTTGGATTTAAAGTAATATTGTTTAACAGACCATATGTGCAGTCCTTAGCTTTAATGTTTTATATCACAAATTCTGATTCTTTTACTATAAAAAGTTTATGATCCCAATCAAACTATTTTGAGCACATAGCAGTTATACATTTTGTTTTGCAGGCATGCTCTAAGAACTCCAGGGGCAAATATCTCTTACTGCCTTTTGCAGGTTGCATGGTAGCCCTTTTGGTTTTCAGATGAGCCCCCTATTTGAATGGATGCATTTTAGAAGGTGAGGGAGAGGATGCCAAGCAGTGGCACTGAGCTCTCAGCTTCTAAATGCAAATCAAATTACCAAATTTTGACAAACTGTGAGAACAGACTATAAATGACCTAGCATAGAGCATCTAACCCCAAATCAAGACCTTATTCTATAACTGGAAATAAAAAACAAAGCAAAGGAATGAAAAAAATATATTGTTCACAAGACTTCATGTTTATTTAATTTCCTACTCTTAAAGACTTGCTTGATCTCGCTTTCCCTGTCTCAGGACGAAAAAAGGAACTTTCCAGTGGTTTTAGTAACACTGAAATGAACCTGTACTTTCTAGAGGAGATTGAGCTGTGGTCTTTCAGGGTCAATGCCAGGCTGCCACTGTATCCACTTACACCCAAGAAAGTATTCTTTTCTTCTTAAGATGATGACTTTATATAACTAAGTTAGCATTTTTAAGATACTTATTTTAAAATTCAGCAAATTACCTATATCAAAGCGTACCATTAACCTTTTTTCTCCTCTTTGATACAGCCGTGTTCATTTTCTGTTGCTGCTGTAACAGCTCCTGAGGAACTAAGGCCCTCGGTCCAGCAGCCCACAAGGAACTGAATTGTGCCAACAACCACATGAGTGAGCTTGACATCAGACCCACCCCAGTGGAGCCTCAGGATGCCTACAGCCTGTGCAGGACCCTGAACAGAGGACCTGGCTAAATGGCACCTACATTTCTGACCCGCAGATACAGTGAGGTAATCCATGTTGTATATTTGTGTGCAGTGATAGAGAATACACACCACAGAGGGCTTCATTACATCCACTGGCTGTAAGGAAAGGTTTAGTGGTGCTGGTGTAGGCGCAGGGAGACGCCTGCTCTGCGTGTACCCCGCTCCTGCCCCACGGTGTAAGTGTACGTGCACCCGGCACAGGGCCGTGGGTCTGGCTGGCGTGTCCGTGAGGAGGCAGCCGAATAGCACCACTGCCCCTCCCAGATCCCTGGAGCCACCCCAATCCCTCACGGTCTGATTAGAATGCCTTCCCCTCAACACTTGGGAAGTAAAAATAACATCCCCACCCCTCTGAAAAAAACTGCACCATAGGTATCCCTGTCTAAATAACATTATTTGCCCCCTAAACACCAGAAATGAGGAACTTAATCCTTGAGAAGGAAAGAATGGAAGAATCTAGTCCTGTGGCCAGAGCAGGGCTTTCAGAAAGCAGGAAGGCTTGACTTCTACTCACTGTCTAGAGCAGTGGTCTCCAGAGCAAGCAAGAAACACGGGAAAAAATACTATTTTTATTTAGAAAAATAAGAAATTAAGCTTTACTAATATCCACTCTACAAGCAAATCTGGGATCCTCTTAGTCCACCTGGGCCAGCCACGGGTTAAGTCAGCTTTGAGAGAACAGTCCCATGGGTGGGCCCAGCGCAGAGGGACATGCAGTTGCCACTACCCCTTAGTTCACTGCTGGAGTGTAACTGGATGTGACTGCAGATTTCAAGCCCTGGTTAAGAGGCTATACTGACTATATTATCTAGATATTAATATGAACCAAAATTAACGCTGGACAAATGGACAAGGGCCTGAACATAGCTCAGAGAAACCTGGGTCTGAACTAATATGTGAGCACAGGGGAACTTTAAAAAGAGAACAGAGCTGATTCTGCTCCTGTCCCTAGTATGTCAGCCACATTGCTTTTTTTTTTTTTTTTTTTACTTTGTAATAAAGTTTAGAAAGAGGTCAGCAAAAATTATTAAAAATTATAAAGAAGATAATTTGAAGTACAGTGAAATTTCCCCTAAGTGTATACTGTGCCTCCAGAGATTTGCTATTGGTGGCCTCACTTGCATAAAATTTATAAATTATACATATATATGTATATAAATATGTTCAACTTTTTACCAATAAGGGTACATAAAAGAAAAATTCGAAGCTATGGGTCTGCAGGGTTCTGTGACAATTTCTAACCTAGGAGTCCAAGAGAACCCACCTGATCAGGGAGCATAGAGGGTTAAGAAGAGAAGAGAGAGAAACAAGAAAACAAAATAACTAAGTTTATTCATCCTCCACAGAACAGTTCAACTTCTACAGCTGAACAGATAGGACCCTTCCCTCCTTTTACTTCCCCAAATAACCGAAAGCTGTTAAAACAGACACTTGAAACCAAATCAGTGAAAAGCAATGGCCTGCCTTCCACATCCCCATTTTAAAATGTTCAAACTGCCACAGGAGAGGCTGTTGGGAGTGGACTTTAGTTCTGAGCTAACGGCCAGTGCATGCCACTGCCACAGTCACGGGGAGGACACTAGTTCTTTCAGAAGGAAAGGCTTTGCTGCCTCCAGGATGTCCAGTTTGGGGTCCAGAGAGCGACCAAGCCCCTCCAGCACCATGATGGCAAACACAATGGAGGCAAAGTTGCTCTCAAGCTTTACCTGAAACAGAAAAAAACGTGGTTCTTTCCAAAGCCCATTGATAAATAGAGAGAGTTCTGGATAACCATGTTGCTGTTTACTCTTGGCCTTTTGTACCGGCCCATGTGATTTTTTGCTATCCACCTAACATTCTTTCCCCCTACCCATCGTTTTCCCCACCGTCTCATCTACTCACCCAGCTTCCCATCCACTAGTATTACTAAGGAAAAATCTGAGGGTACGGTATGTACTTCTCTTGTTGTGTGTGTATGCGAATGATTTAAAAATAATAAAATTAATATTTCACAGATATACCGGAAACTATAAATCTAAATAAGGGTCATTTTGCAAAATATACAGTAACCTTGTTAAGAAACCCCGTACAACCGACTTTGCTCACGCACAAGTGGAGCTTTTTCCACTTTAGAGCCAGGTTAATGGTAAACTCATTTACATCAAAATTGCTCAGTTAATTCTCAAAAGTGCTATCTCTGTCCCCATTCTATAGATCAGGAAACTAAAGCTCAGGGTGCTTAAGTGACTTGTTCAAGCCACAGAGTGAGAAAGAGTAGAGTCAGGATTTAAACCTAGAACTAGAATCGTTTTTCAAGTAGACAGAAGGTCATAAAATGGAAGGTTGACTCGTGGAAAAATAACCTTTGTTAAAAGTAATGAGTATTTGTCTCAGTTAAGGCCTGAGAAGTTGTCTAGAGTATCAGACGGGCTGATGAGCAGAAAGCTACATGCTCCTGCTAAGGTTCAGGTACTTCCGGTCAGGACGTGAGAGGACCCTCGGCCACACAGGCTCTGTTCAGGGTGGGGGACCTGGGGCTTCAACACTATTGGGAATGTTTCATTCTTAAGCTGAGTAGTGAATTTTTTTGGTGTTTGTTGTATTCTTTCTACCTCTACATTTGTCAAAATTTTTATTAAAAAACTAAGTGCCTGAATAGACATTTTTCCAAAGCAGATATACAAATAGCCAAAAAGCATATGAAAAGATACTGAACGTCACTAATAGTTAGAGAAATGTAGTTAAAACCACAATGAGATAGCACCTCACACCCATTAGGATGACCATTATAAAAATAAAAGAACAACAAAAAATCATGAAAACAGAAAGTAGAATGGTGGTTGCCAGGGCCTGGGAGGACTGAGAAATTGGGAGTTATTGTCCAACGGGTATAGAGTTTCAGTTTTATAAGATGAGACAGTTCTACAGACCTGTTACACAGCAATGTAGAATATGGTTGACACTGCCGAACTGTGCACTTGGAGATTTTTAGGGGTAAATTTTCAATTATTTTTTTACCAAAATTAAGAACTTTTAATTTTTAAAAAAACTAAGTGCCTATTATAGAGCTAAGAATACAGTAGCTGTTCTAGGCCCTCTCTCTGCTCTTCCATCCTGGGAACAATTACAACAGTGTGTGTGGAAGGCTGTCTGCAGAGTGAGCACAGGAGGCAGAAGAACGAAGCAGCGTTCAGACTACTGGCACCAGATCCTGGCATTGCCACGGGGACCTTGTGGCCATTTGTGAGTTGCTTGGCCTCTCGGCATTGGTGCCTGCTTTGAAGAATGTTGAGGGGATTAAATCGGATACTAATAGATGTTAAATAGCCAAAGTAGGTACCACAGTACACATAGAGGGTGCTCAGGGTATACTGCTATGATTACTATAGTCATGGCTCCATCCAGCCCTCAGGGAGGCCCTGTGAACTTGGAGAGGCTCCTGCAGGTCACAGTTGCTGAGCAATGGAGCTGGGCCTGAGCATCAGCAACCTGCTCCACATCCTGTGCAACCAAACTCCCAGGAGTGTATGTTTATTCCTATTTCTCTCCAAGCCAACTCCCCAGCAATGATGAAAGCTCTTCCCAATCCTAAGGTGCCATTCTAAAATAGAACTTAACAAAAGTTTAGGACAGCATAAAGTTTTTCACCAAAACCCCACCAACAAAGTCAACCCCAGAGTCAGAGACAGGGTGCAGCCCTTGGCTCTGCTGTGCACAGCTGGCGGGACTTGGGGAGTTACTTAACCTCTCTATGCCCCAGTCTTTTCGTGGGGATAATACAGTATAGACCACACCTGCCTGAGGAGTTGTCCTGAGATTTCAATGAGGAACTGTAATAAAAAGCACCCTGCATAGCAGCTCTCAGGTGGTAGGCTTCCCACACGTGCTAGCTAACCCTAACTTGTAATCATGTGTCCTGCATACTCAGGGAGTCCTTTAGTCTGTGTCACTGTTTCATTCCAAGCCACAGCTATTGCAAAGTGGTTTCTGGAACAGCAGAAAGAGCATTGGACTGAGACCTCAGTGTCGTGTCAAGTCCTGGCTCTGCCTGTGAGCGCCCTGCCCCCATCACACCTTCTGCTAGATGAAGGCTCTAGACCAGCCAGCTTTCTGACTCTTAACTCTGTGTTAGGATCCTTGCCAAATGGCTGCCTTTTCCATGTGATGTGTCTTTATCAGATCGCAGAACCTCAAGAGGAACAATAGGAAAAGCCATCTTCAGACAAAAATCTTCCTTTCCCTGCCCTCAACTCCTTATTTCCTGGGCTGGCAGCTTTACTTTGAGGAATAGCCCACGACCACACTCATCACAAGTAGACAGAGCCGAGGCAAAGGCCAAGGTGAAGAACCTTGAGGCCACCTCTCTCCAAGGAACAGAACCTTGAGGCCACCTCTCTCCAAGGAAAAGCGCCCTGCATAGCAGGACAGCCCTGCAGGATCCTCTGAATGCATCAGGACAAGAGGCACCTCCTCTTGGGCTGCCCCCAACCCCAGGACTTCACAGCACACAGAGAGGGGCTGTGCAAGCATGACTCACGTTAACACCAAGTGTCATTAATGTGAACCGAGGAGAGAAAAGGCATAAAAAGCCCGTTTTTACGTTTGAAAATTATTTTTCTATAGCTAAGTATCACAGATACTTAGACAGCACAGACTGACAGGTACAGACAGAGCAACAAAGAGCCTTTTATACCGAGTCAAGACACAGAAACAGCACTCTTCATGCAAATGCATTGGAAAGAAAAATGTTTTCAAAAAACAAGGTCTCCTATAAGAGAAGTACCTCTCAGCACCCTGTGGCCACCCACCACCTCCCCAGAGACCTCCCAGCCTGACCTGATCAGCTCTGCCTGGGGCCTCACCTTGTGAGTCATCAGTAACTTAAAGACATTTGAGAGAAGGCTGGAAACTTGAAGCTGGAAAAGAGAACAAAGCTGACTGCAGAGAGTGCTGAGCCCCAGAACCACATCTCCCTGCCAGGCCCCTGTCCTGCCTCCGGTCCACCACCCAAACCCACTACCTACCTACCTACCTACCTACACACACACACACACACCCGTGTGCAGAAGGACTGCACACGCATGAGCCCATTTTGAGTCTGGGTTCAAAGACCCCTTCCAGGGAACAGGCCTAAAAGCCTGGCTACCCCTGTGTGTCTACCCCCAGCACATATAAAAACCATTTCGGAATAAGGAAGATCAGCAGCCAGCTGCTGCTCCTCACTGCCAGTGGGCCACTCCTTGCTAGTGTAGACCATGAACTTAGGGGAAAAAAACTGTCAGGTTAGAACTATGTGTAAAATACAAAGTGGGCTCTGGTTCAGGTCTAAGTAGAGGACGTGAACATTAGGTATGTCCTTTGGCTGCTCAGGAACTGTAGTCGTCCCTCCCTCCAAGCTCAGCTAAGCTCCAGATACAGATGAAGTCGCAGAACAGCTACACCCAGATGGGGTGGCACTATAAATGTCACTGCCCCAGCAGCCACCCTGGAGAGCCTGGTCCAGGAACCACTCTTGAGAGCCGGTGATTTCGGTGGGCCCTCTCACACCCAGAAGATGTGGGCAGAGGAAAGCTTTGTTTTTCATCTGCCTTAAAACTCAAACTCCCTGGAGACCTCCCCCAATAAAAAGATCTCCCGTCCACTTGGGGCTTGCTCTGTCCCAGGGCGAGGACAGCACACGGAGGCCTGCCCCTTGGTGCCCTGCTCACCTTTTCCAGGGTGATGGTGTTCTTCCTGGCCTGGGTCACCAGTGTGGCCATCTCGGCCTTGAATCCCTCCACATCCCTGCACTCACTGGCCCGAGCGTGATGCAGGATGAGCTCAGCCACTCTTTGTCCCTGGAAGATGCAAATAAGGGAAACTTGGTAGAGTTGCGGGGCACCAAACTAGATGCTCTGCGCAAACTGCTTCATATCCTGGTCGCTCCCACCTAATCAACCTACCTTCCTGTGCTTGGCTACCCCTCCTTTGTAATCTCACCCCCCAGAAAACCTGGTAACCGACCAGTCTTTCGAAGTCTCTCTTGGTCGGTGGAATCCTACCTGTGCTTAGTGCAGTCAGGACAAGGCAGTGTGCTGTCTTCTTTGCCCTCCAGGGCCACACGGGGCACAGTGTCAAAACCAGTGTCTGGCTGCTCATGCTCCACCAGCCTGGCCCCAGAGGCTCCAGGACCTGCCACCGGGCTGGACCAGCCACCCTCTCCTCGTGGGCCGCCTTCTGCCCCAGCAGAATTCCCTACTCGCAGCTGACCCAGTCTTTGTGCTCCAGCCTTCTCTCGTCACCTCTGCCCTTCTCTCCCACCTCTGTCAGGACACACTCTGACCAATGCCTCCATGGTCTCCCCGAGCACCGACCGCCCTCCTGGTCACTGCTAACGCCTTTCACCTTCGCAGCACAGGAGCCAAGCTCTCCCTCCTTGGGCTGTGACCTTCTTCCTTCATCCAAACCTGTGCAGGGGACCTCCAACCCCGCCCACCACTGCACCTGTGTTTAACCTGAGCCCAGAGGGCCCTTTTGAATTGGTCCAGGCTCAAGACTCTGTCTGTCCCCTTGGAAGCCTCCTAAGCAGGGACTCCCTTGAATTTGCCCATCTCTTTGTTTTTTTAATCATCTTGCTCTTTCTCAGGGTCTTTCTTGCTGGAGAACTTTGCAGGAGCCAGCCAGAGGGTTTTTTCATTGTCACCTTAACATAGCACTTTAAGTTGACTCCACAGAGGCTTTGCTGAATCCTTTTCTCTAAATAATAATTCTCAACCTTTGGAGCCCCTCAGCATCGCAGGGGTGGGAGAGGTTAAAAACCACGCACGCTCCCCAACACCAGAGGTTCCAATGTGTCTCCCCGCGCTTGGAGAATAAGTCCCCTTTGCTGCTGCTTCTCACCAACACTCCAAATCACAGCAAATGGCACAGACCAGGGCAGCCATTATTCAGTCACGGGGCTAGCAGTGCTAGTGCCCAGCCCTACGCTTGCTAAAGAACAAAGAGATACTCCCTCCACGTAATGGCATTTGGGATGGAAGCACTTCTCATCCCAAACCATGAGCTGCTTGGAACTGGCCTGTCACACGCGCACATTGTGACATAAAGACCCTGACATTCCATCAGGAGCACCTTGGCTCCCAAAGGCATTTACAAGAATGACGAAGGCTGAGGAGCCCCGAAGCTCCTGAGAGCCTAAAAGATTTGGGCTCAGCTCCTGAGGGCCCAGCAGGTCTCACCTGCCCCATCGCCACCGCCATGAAAACAGCCCGGAAGTTCCTCAGGTCAGCGGCCTGTAGCTCAGCCACGATGCCGGCATCTAGGAGCACCAGGCGCAGCGGGCACTGGGCAGGTGCCACGGCCACCGCCAGCGTGTCACAGACGTCTACTTGCTGTAGCCGTTCCTCTTGGCTCTTGGACAGACCATCAGCACCCTGGACCAGGATGTTCCCAGGATGAAGGTCCGCATGGACGAAGTTGTCCACAAATATCTGAAAAGAGATCAGCACTGTTTGTTCAAGGCTGTCAACCCTCACCACCCCATCACCACGAGGCCACACGCGGATAAAGCTTCCAGGTGACAGTATGTTCCCAGTGATCAATTACAATGACAGAGAGGTGTATATTTTATAAAACCTCATTGTTTGATGTCATTAGCTCAGAATTTGTACAGGGACAGGCCAGGTTGATGTTTTCAAGTGAAAAGTTATTTTCAAAGTCAAGAACATTGAAAAAGATTATACGGAATTTATAAAATCAAAGCATTTCAGAAGACTTATTTTTACTCTTGATTTCAGCAATTAATATTTAAATTAAAAATAAATATTTACTCATTGTTCAAAGATCTCCCCCAAACCTCTCTGTTCTTAAAATTCATAGAATTTCCTTTCTTTCAGAATATATCATAAATCAGACTTCTCCCCATTACTTCCATCTTTCACACAGTGACAGCTAACAGTGATACTGACAACCACCTACTGGCACATAGAGTCAGGTAGGCAGGGAGAAATGGCTTTGAGCCTGCTAAGCAGAAAGGACAGCCCCAGGGACTGTGATAGACAGGAAGTCACACGTGACTTTGTGGAACAGAAATCTGCCTCCCATGAAGGGTCATCTCGGTGGTCAGAGAGACCACCAGCGATCCTTCCATAAGGGGAAAAAGAGAGGCCTGGTATAGAGGTGCAGAGCAGCTGCTTCTGGAGAGGCTCTCAGGGAACTCCTCTGGCCAACGCGGACTCCGTCCTCCTGAATGCAGGCCAGAGACCCAGGCCATACAGACCCTCCTAGTCCAGATTCTGGCTTTGCTACCCAGTGAAAATCCTGGGAACTGGAGAAGCTTGGGCCTGCACCTGACCTTGACTCCAAACTTCCTGGCATCTTGCTGTCAGCTCATCCCCTGGGGCCTATGCCCCTATCCTTGATCCCAGGAGCTGGAAGCCCCCCATGATCTCCCCACTCCCAGTGTTGTTTAGCACTGCACCCTCTCCTCAGCCCACAGTGCCCCCTCGGTGCCCTGTTACTGGGGACAAAAGTCATCTGCCCACTGAGCTTCCACTGCACTGACAGTGGAAACCCGGCTCTCCCACGATAGCCCCACTTCTCCAGGAGCCCCTGGGGTGGGGGCTGCTGACTCTCCACACCCACGGACCCAGGGGCTGGAGGTGGAGTCAGGGCCACTCAGCCCTCCCTCACCCTGAGCCCCTGAGCAGCGCTTACAGCCTCCTGGTGCTGTCAGCTTGCACCTGGCCACCACCCTGCCCTGAGTGCCCGTTCTCAGCGCAGCCCCACAGCCTTGGCCCCCGTGGCTCTACCTTGGTCACCTTGGTAGTTTCCTCCTGCTCTCTGACCACTGACAAACCTGGTTCTTTCTTACCCCGATGCTGTGCCCTCCAGACCTGACTACTCGTCCTGCCTATTCAGCCTAGACCCCGCCATCCATCCCTCCACTGCGGTCTCTGTGCCAGCCACCAGGAAGACCTCAGACCTAGACAATCTCGGTATCTTCTTTCTTTGCTCCTGCATGTAAGCTGCTAACAGTGCTGGGCTGCCACTATTACTACTGATTATAACTCACACTGCTTCAGGATCACTGTGTCCTTGTACAAGTGTCAACTCATGTAACCATTGTCAGGCCGTCCTCTCAGGGGTAACACCTAGACTGCCTTCACGTTCCAGCTGATGGAACTACTTCCTGAATAAATACCTAGGCTAGGACAGGCCCTTTCTAAACGACCCTTTAGTGTCTATACTTACCTTACATATCATTTAATTATTTGTGGCCTGTCTTCCCACTAAACAGTAGTTCCATGAATATTATAACCATGTCTGTCTTGCACACTAATGTAAATCCAGCACTTCCTGGCACATAGAAAATGCTTTATAAATACTTGCTGAATGAATGAATGAAGTAGCATTTAACATACAATGTCTTCAGCTGTTTGTCCTAAATGTAAGCAACTGGGGCAGGGCCCGGGTCTTGCTCTCCACCCTTCCCACAGCACCTTGCAGGGTGACCGAGTGCACGCCACTGCGAATATGCTTCATGGAAAGCCATGGCATGGACGGGCGTCTGGGTAGGCTCAGCTCTTTCTAGAGCAGACTTCTGACTTGGCTCGCCCTCCACCCAGGGTAGCCAAGCAGTGTCCCCGCCACCTCCCCACATGCAATTTGGCCACATGCTGGACCTGAGCACCCTCTCCCAGCCCACTAGCTCACCATCTTCAGGAGCATGTTGATCCCCAGCCACGCGATCTTCCTCTTCAAGTCAACAGGAATCCCTGCCTGCTGGTAACTGGACACGGGCACGCTCTCCTATAAGGCAGATCAGGGAGGAACAGTTTACCCTGGACAGCCCTGCTCCACATCCCCACGAGACGCACCGTGTTGCCCACCTATTGACTGGGAAGGGACCCAAAGAGTTTTTCCTTTCTTAGAACCCCTAAGGATCTGACACCCACAAGTTGATTTGAACCTATTTACGTTTCCCTTCCATAACACTTCTCAAAGGAAAACAAGTCCCATAGGTTTACTAGAGAGGAAACCCATTGGCTCTGCCACCCACAGGTAAGATGTAATGTCGCGAGAAGAGACAGGAGCAGACCCTGGAAAGCTAATTTCTGCTCAAAATCAGCTAATAGGAACAAGAATGAGCTCTGTGACCCTGAGCAGGAAAATGGAAAGATAAAAAAGAAGAGAAAAGAAAGGAGAGCTGGTAATATAGGTCAGTTATCTGTCAGAGCAGCCTAAGATAGACCTTGTTATCCTAATTAACAAAAGAACTATAAAGCCTTGAGAGTTTAAGTAACTTGCTCAAGGTCACACAGCTAGTAGTTCTGGGACCTGGCATCACTTCCCTAGATCTCATATTACCATCTTTACAAAGGAGGCTGGACCAGGAGACAGCCAAGGCCAATCACATGACACAAACACTTGTTGAGCACGTTCTCTGTGCAAACTCTAGCTGAGAGCATTTTACATTCAATGTGTCATTGACTCCTGGAACAACCCTATGAAGCAGGAACCCTTGCCCACTGCCATATATGAGGAATCTGGAGTCGCCCAGCAAATAAAATGGCAGAGCAGATTTTCAAATCCAGAAAGTCTGAGGCCACAACCAGGCTCTCGGTCACCACCTCACTATGCTGCTGCCCACCCTCGTGTCATATCCAGATTCCTTCAATATGTAATCGTGTGTTCTTTCGGCTTTTGTCTTTTCAGACTAAAGCCTTCGTGTGAATCAGAGACAGCCCAGCTATGAGTGAAAGGCACAGCCAGGTAAGTTCTGACTCTTACTTCATATGTTTCCACCAAAACATCACTGGTGACAAAGGGATGCAGGGGAGTGGGGAATTTGACAGAATTCACGTTCAGGAAGTTGCACTGGAAATGTTCTAGATTCCGAGCTTCGTAGCGCAGGTCGATCTACAAGGAAATGGAGAGAAAGATGAATGGGTAGTCGGGACACGGGGAGAGCAACACCTGAACCCCGAAGAACTGGAAAGTCACAAGAGTCATCTGCTTTCCCTTCCTGCTTCTGCCGCACGGCTCCCCAGGAAACGCGGGAGAAGGCATTCTGTGATGAAGGGCCTCCGGGAAGTCTGAGCCTCCTCTGACACCCTAGCAGCACATGGGTTTTGCTGCTTCTCCACTCTTCCCTCTCTGCCCACCCCCTCACACCAGCTGATGGACCCCTTCCCCATCTCCCAGGACTCCTCTCCTACCTCCCTGGGGTTTAGCTTTGCTGCCTCTCCAGGCGCACTGCCCTCACTAGCCCGCCCTCTGGCCCTTTCCTTAGATTAAGGCCTACTTCCATCACAGGGCTAGCTCTACCCCTGACCCCATCACACTGACACTGCTCTCCCTAACTCACCACGCCTTCATTTGCCAGACTCAACGGCCCCATCCCATTTTATCCTAATTCACTCTCTGGGTCCCCAGTACTGGTGTCACCGACACCTCGTTCTTCCTGAACCACTCTTCCCTTGGTACCTGCTCCTTGCTCTCCTCAGTTCTCCCTCTACCTCTCAACTGCTCCGTCTGGGTCTGGTCTCCTGGCCTTTCCTCCCACGTGAGCCCCACAGATGCTGATGCCTGCTCAGCCCCTGACCCTCACCAGCTTTTGCTCTCCCTCTCGATCCCCTCATGTCCTCAGCTAGCACCTCCTGATGACAGAACCTTGACATGCAGTCTAGACCCCCTCTACCAGTTCTCAGACTCATTTCAAATACATCTGGACATTGCCCTGTGGAAGCACGGAGTCCCTTGAACATGATGTCTAAACAGAACTTACTTTCTTACTTTCTTACCCCATGTACCCAGTCACTTGAGAGTCACTACAGATTACTCCTCCTCTTTTACTCTCCATATCCATCAGTGCTCAATGCCATCAACTCTGCAGCCCTAACCACTCTGGGATTTATTCCCCTTCTCTGCCCCACTGCTTCTCCCAAGGTGATTTGCCTGAACCAGTCACCTAACCCTAACAGAAGCATCTGAGTTGGGCTTCCTGACACCGCCCCCCCATCACCATCTTCCCTCTCTCCAGTCCATCTGCTGGTGTCCCCTGAATTCTTAGGGATGACATCCGGCCGGGGGCGGGGCGGGGATGGTTTGGCCTTGCTTCTTTCTTCAGGTCCATCTCTTGTGCCTCCCTCCTCCTCTACCACCCAAAACTCTAGCTTCACCCAAATTGAATAGTGCTGAACACCCCAGCCTGCTGATCTACCCCCTCTTTTGCCTTCCTTACTCTCTCTGATTGGAATGTTCCTCCCCGTCTGGTCCGACAGTAAACACTGCTTACTTTTCAAGACCCAGCACAAGCCTAGGGAGCCTTGACCCTCGATGCAATGACCACTTTCTCTCTTGAGACCCAAGCAAACCCAACTGAACTTGTAGAGACTCCTACTGTAACTCTGATCACACTCTATTTGTAAGTATCTATAGGTCAGCACCTCCTGCCTACTTTATATTCCTTGTAGACGGGAAAATCTCACTTGCTTTCTTAGTTCGCCAGCTTCTAACAGACTCCCACACATACATCCACACTCTGGGACTGTGATAGGGCTACTGAGAGATACAATTAGTAGGAAAAGCTGATTTTTAAGGCAAAATGGGGTGAGATATAGAGACTTGAGTTTAATGTGGTGGAACACTATGATATCTATGAGACTTCTAGAAGGGGCACTGAAGCTCAGATGCAGTAGAACTGAGAGTAATTAATGCAGAGGTGGTTATTGGAATTGAAGCCATATTCTGTTTTAATTTCTTTCATCAAAGCCATACTACTCATAGCATAAAGCAAAGCTTTCTAAACAGTAAAACATCCCTGGGACTTAATGAGGACATAAATGAAGACTTGGCACACTGATTCTGAAAGACTGCCAACCTCTGCACTATCCAACAGGGAGCCAGGGCTGATGCGTACTCGGAGTCCTGATGGCCCCCAATGTGTTTACCAAGTCTGGCTACTTAAACAAGTGTCCCAAGGGTCCTAAATGGGAGGAGGTCCTTTTCTACTCAAAAGCCCTGGAAAGAAAGCAAAACAAAGGGACAGTGCATGTCTTTGCTAATTAATCTTATCACCCTGGAGTTCAGCCATTGATTGTGGCAGATAATGTTTCTGTCACACGGGAGTGATTTCACTTTCCTCCCAAGCACTAAGGAAGACTGTATTTCCCAAGCATCCTTGCGTTTACACGGGGTCCGTGTGGTTAAAGCTGACCTGTAGACTAGAAGTGATGTTCGTCACTTCCAGGCCTGGCCACAGATTCTCTGACATAATCCTCCATGGCCCCTCTCCCATCCTGCACCAACTCTAGATGACACAGCGTGAAGATGGCAGTGCCGACCGTGGGAGGAAACTGGGTCGCTGAATAACTATTTAGTAGAGCTCCATCTCCCTCTTTCAGTTCAACCTGCATTGAACTTTAATATAGCAATAACCTTGTTGAATTAAGCCACTGAGATCTAGGCATTCTTTGTGATATCAGCTAGTGTTATCTACCCCAACTAATACACCATACCCGTCATGACTTGCTGGGAATTTCCTCATTCAGTCAGCATTCACTAAACAGCTAATGGCAAGAACTGTGTTAGATGCTATTGACAACCGAGGGAAGAATTCACCTGTTGGACCATGAGCTTCTCAAATTCCTCCACAATCTCAGGCAAGCTGAGCCACTTGATTCCTGGCAAAAGTGCAAGGACTCGGCTGCCCATCTTCATCAGCAGCAGGTCCATCTGCACCTGAGAGAGCAGGCCAGGGTGCAACACCTTCCAGAAAGAGGAACAGTGGGACAGAGGAGGTGTCAGGAGGGCACACTGACCCAGCCAGGGCTGGGTCCCCACATCAAAGGAGAGCCAGGCCAGCTTCTCATCAGAGCAAGGGGAAATGGACCCAACACCCAGGATGCTCCTGCCTCCCTCACTCCCATGTGCCTTCTCCGAGGAGAAGCGAGGGCAGATCCTCTGCACTGCACTTAGCTTTCCTGAGAAGAATGGGTAGCCTTTTTCCTCCCGATGCATTAAGTGTAGATTGGTGGCTCCCAAAAAATGAGTAAAAGTCACCGGGGGGTGCCTGTGGACCCCAGGCTCCTCCAAGACCTACTGAACCACCTGTTCAGGGAGTGGGGCTGGGAATCTGCATTTCACTGAGCACACCAGGTAACTCTGTGTCAGACAGTCCACAGCCTGATAAAGAAGACCCCAGCGTCGGAGAACTCCAGCTCTGTGGTGGGATGGAAAGAGCTCTGGTTTCAAATTCCAGCTCTGGTTTCAAATTCCAACTCATTCCCAGTATGAAACTGGGCAAGCTACTGTCTCTGTCAGCCACCCGTTCCATTGTTTAAAACATGGAGATAACATCCCCTACCTCCACCTGAAATCCTTTAAGGAATAAAGTGGGATATAAATAAATAGATATAAGGAAAACCAATGCCTACGTCGAAGGCATCTAGTCAAGATTAAACAGTGCGTCAGCCATGACTGGCAGTTCCCGGTTCACAGCAGGCATCCACTCCCTTCATCTTCCACAGAGTGAGGAAACTTTCAGGATATTTTTGGTCTGGTGTTTCCCAAGCATTCCAGACTATGAGAACCACTCGCAGCATTTATAAAAAGCCAGGCCCCAGGCTCTTCCCTTGGAATGTATGATTCAGTAGGTGTGAAGTGAGGCACTGCTGGGTTTTTTCCCAGTGGGTAAGAGTGTCAGGAGTCCTGCTACTTGTGTCTGCCACATCCCCTGGGTTGTGCTGAATAGGGGTGGAAAAGTGTGGAAATGAGAAATGATGGAGCCTAGACAGGGATGACTGGAAATGAAGAGAGAAGGAAGCCACTTCTATAAAAGCGAATACTGCCATCTTGGGCTCGCCACAGCACATCTATCTATCTAACCTAGTCTGTCTCCGATTCATCCCGACCCCGGAGTAGTGGGTCAGCTGGAACATGGTTCCTCCACCCACAGAGGCAGCAAACTCCAAACCTCTTCATTTTCCTTTGTCAAGCAGGTCACACCACCACTCCCTCAAGCCAAGAAATAAAGCAGCTTGCACATTACAAGCACTCAGATAATGGTCAAGCTAACAGAAATCAATGGAAGGCAATGTGGGGTGATCTGCACAGGGAGACTCTTGATCTGGGACAGCTCCAGGGGTTTGGTGAGATTTTAGAGATGGGAAAGGCCCAGCTGACAACATCAAAGTACTTACTTTCACTGCCACTGGGATGAGGTGATCTGGTTCAGGTAGGCGGGCAGGTGCTGAAGCCTGAGACAGAACTGCATTTGATCCAAACAGGTGAGCTTTAGGGAAGAGCAGACTTTCTAGAAATGCCTGGTCAGCAAGACTTTCTTGAGGCCTCCACCCCTTCTCGACATGACCAAAGAGTGCTTTCAGACCCCCAACTGCCCCAGCTGCTGAGGAAGGCTGGGCAAGTCTCTGGATGCTGTCACTCTCCAGGAAGGCAGGATTGGCACGTGCTTTGTACACTTGGGCCACGCAGCCTGAACCCACAGGTTCCTGCTTGTCAAAGCAGAGGACCTTCGCCCAGCCCTCCCCAAAGGCCTGCTGCAGGACGTGCTCAGTGTGAGTCCAAGGGTGTGGAGGCACCCGGACGTGCAGCTTGGAGAACTGGGCACAGAAGGCCTCTGAAAAGAGATCTCGCCGGGTGCTGGCCCATTGGCCCAACTTGATGTACGTGGGACCTGAGGTCTCGGTGGCTTTCAGAAGCAGGTGGAACCAGAGGCTGGAGACACTGGGAGCCAGATATGTGAGGGGGTAGAGCAGGAGGAGGGGAAAGAATTTCACCAAGAGAGCCCCAGCCCGGAGCCAGAGCCGCAGGTGCAGAAGGAGGCAGCCTAGCCGCCCCTTCTGGGAGACTCTCTCCAGAGGCCCATTGCCAGCCAGGTCACTCCAGCTGGCCGTTCGCTGGCACAAGCTCTCAGGGGCCCCCTCACCGATGTTCCCAGAGACAGAGATGAATTTGGGCAAAGTGCCAAGCAGAAGCCAACAGAGTCTGGCATTGCGAGGGCATCCAGAGGGTCGCAAAAGGCTGAGGTTCGTCCTGAGCTCAAAACCCCTTAGGTGCAACAAGTAGACCCTGACGGATAAGCGCCAGGGGGTCACCATCCTCTCCCAGAGGTCCACAGCCTCGGCTGCCTGCCCTCAACTTGAAAAGCACCTACCTATGTCCACGCCTTGGCAAGGCCGACATGAGTCCAGGGCCACAGCCAAGTATTCCACTTAAAACTGGGGCACCTGCCGGATCCCACAAAGCTCATGTGCAGTCCAAGCCCAGTCCTGTTCCCGCAGGGCCGCACCACCCGCTAGGCCGCACAGCCCGGCCCCGCCTTGGCCGCAGGAGGGGCCGGCCCATCCGTCCCTCCCGCTCTACCTCCAACTCCCTCGGGGTACCTAGCCTTGGTCTAAGGCCCCAGACCGTGGCGCCTACGGGGTCTAAACCCACTGTGAGAACAGGAGCGGCCAAGCCAGACGTGAAGCCAGGCCCAGGGTCGGGACGCGACCTGCGCGAGGTGGCTGAGCGGGCCGAGACAGAGCCAGGCGGCCGCAGGGTCACCCGCGCGTGCCAGGGCCAGC
>NW_006434839.1:1876807-1883179 GCF_000325575.1 Pteropus alecto
GAAACGCGCCGTGAATTGCAAGCGGTTCTGACCACGGGTCGGTTTTTCAGTTCAGTGGGATGGTGGACTGGGGCCGCGGGGCGGGGCGGGGGATTGGTGCTGGAAGTCTCAGGCTGCAACCATTTGGGGAAGTGTGTGGATCTTGAGGAGTGGCTCCTGAAAGGCCGTGTTCACTCATTCAATTAAAACTTATTGAGCCCCATAAGTATTTCTTAAGCTGAATCTAATCTTAGTAGAGTCTCAGGAATGTGAATTAAGATAGGTACAGGGCTGGGCGCTGGGGACGTGGAGACACACATCTTGCCTTTATAGGCTCACCATTTATGAAGGAGACCACGCAGGGGGACGCAACGTGTGGCAATAGTCATGAAAGAAATGAGTAGAGAGAACCAATCGGATATGGCTCCTTTGGAGAGGAAGGGGGGCCTTGAGGAGTAGGAAGGTGTTCAGACACAAAGAATAAAGCCCTAAAATAGGAGTTTGGTGTGAGGTTTTTTTTTTGGGGGGGGGGCGGATTTGTTTGTTTGTTTGTTTGTTTGTTTGTTTGAAACTTGAAGAACCAAAGGAAGGCTAGTTGGCTCTAGAGAGCAAGGCAGGGAGAAATGGAGCTTAGAAATAAGCCAGCACAGCCAGGGCAGACCCAGTGGTCCTCCGCTCTGCCTGCGGGGTTTATGAAGCTGCCTGCCCTGGGTACCATAGTTGCCTCTATAACCCTTTATCTGCATGTGGGTGAGAGGTTTCCATGGTGAAGGGCTTCCAAGGAAGTCACCTGGGGGTGGTCTGTGGGCCTTACAAGGGGAAGAAGCCCTGGGGAGAGAAACAAGGATGCAGCCCATGCCCATGAGTGGTTCCTGCTGCTGGAAGTGTGACTGCAACTCCACAGCCCTAAGGAATTCCCGAAAATGTGGGGACCTGGGCTGCTGATACAGGCAGGAATGAGGAGTGGCCTTTGGCTACTCCTGCGTTGTTAGCTAATGATTCATTTTCCATTTCTACAAGATGCTGCAGACCCCTTTGCGGTTCCCAAGACAGAAATCATCCCTTCCACCACTGTTTTCAAATATGGCCAGCCATTAATTATTCCCTTCTCAACTTCTCCCTGTTTTTTTTTTACCTACTCTGTCATAAAGGAGTGTGAAATATTCTGGTGTACCTCTGATTCACCAAAGGGCTTATCGTGTTCTTAATTTGAAACCAGAGGCCCTGGATCATAGCCCACTAATTAGGAGGTGACATGTGACCTCAGGCAAGTCTCTCTATTTGCCCCTTAAGCCTCTATTTGCCCCTTATGCTAATTAGGGAAAGGAGTCCAACTAAATCTGCACAAATGCTCTAGACTTATATTTCTAGCAATCGATATCTTTAACAGTAGCTAAGAGCAAAATTCTGAAGCTAAATAAGCCTGGCCTCAATTCCCAGCTCTGTGTAACCTGTGTAACCTTGGGGACAAGTTACCTCACTTCTCAGAGCCTCCATTCCTCACTTGTGAAATGGGGGTAAGAATAGTACCTGCCTCTCAAAGCTGCTGAAAGCAGTAACCCAGAAACTGTGATGTGCTTAGCATCATGTGTCAATAAATGTTAGCAGATATTGTTATTTATATTATCTAGATAAATGAAATTTGTTTTGTTTCTCTTACTGCTTCATATGACAGACTTATGAAGGATACACTATGGAAAGGATACACTATGGAAAATCTGATTTAAGGCCTCTGTGGCATCCTAGAAATTCACCTAAAGCAGTGTCTCTCAACTTCAGCATCCACCAAAATCACCTGAGGGCTAGCGCATCCCCAGTGTCTGAGTCTGTAGGTCTGGAGTGAGGCCCAAGAATTTGCATTCCTAACCATTTCCCACATGCTTTTGCTGCTTCTGGTCCCAAGAGCACAGTTTGAGAACCATTGAGCTTGTGGCGGTGGCGGTGGTGATGATGGCGGCGGTAGTGATGGTAAGGGTGGTGGTGAAGGTGCCGCGCCTCAAGGAGTTAGTTACCCAAGTAGGTAAAGTTGAGAGATTCTTGCGGCCCATGTGAATGCCAGTTAGAATGATGCCATACGTATTAAAGCACCATGGACAAACAATTATATCAGATATGAATTCTAAATCAAAATTTATAAGGGCAGCCTTTAAAAACCACAGATGTTGATTTGTAGTCAAGCTGCTTCTCACGTGAATAGCTATGTAACCTGTTTCAGGACTAGTAACAACAGCAAGGATTCATTTAGAATGACTAATAAATTAAGAGACTGAATATACAAACAAACACTGGCCAGACCATTATGACCATAGAAATGTGATCCATAGCCTCTGTAGCAATGGGTGCAGAACAGTCAGGACTTGTCAATGACTGCCAGCTTCTGGAATTCTCACCCCCACTTCCAACTCAGGGCCAACCGAAGAAATGCAAATATCCCCCTCCAAACCAATCACACGAGGTGCCCCGGCCTCCAGCTTCCCTGTGCCAACAACCTGCAAGTACGGCACACCTGAAGCCTTTTTTTTTTCTCTGTAAACCTTTCCAACTAGCATTTGAGTCTCCACTTGTACTGGAGTCTCGGACAAATGCAAATGATGGTGGCAGACTCGCTTTCTATAGAAGACTCTGAATAAATAGCCTCTGTTTGTTCTCATTTCTATGGTCTTCAGTTTTTTTTCCATAGAATCTTCACAGCCAAAGCCATATATTATTAATAATGTTGCCCTGCTCAAAGCCGTTCCTGCCGGTGTTAACTCTACTACCACTAGGTGACACCATTCGCTTGTGATGTGAGACCAAAGCTTCCTCTGGTCCCAGACCTGGCAGTGAAGGAAGGGGTGGGAGGGAAAAGAGATGCAAAGGCCCGCCTGGCTGTGCTTACCTTTTCACGTGATCCAAATGACAGTGATTTTTGCATCTCCCATGTAACTTTGATTTGTAGCAGATGCCATGCAGGGCAAGTACTTGTTCAAGACCCTGGGAAAGGGGGTGAGGATATGGAATTGGGTGGCTCTGGAGTCCTCAACCTATGTACACTTGACATTTGGAGCAAGATAATTCTTTGTCGTGGAAGAAGGTGGGTTGGGGGAGGGGAAGCTGTCCTGTGCACTGTAGGATGTCTTAAAGCCAGACAGATGAGAACAGTAGCTCCTGCCCTGCAAAGTTGGCAGCAAAGCCGTGAAGGGGCTGTCCTGGGGTCTAGCACTCACATGCAATGGCTTTGCACAAGGCGCCTACCTCTTTTTGGCTATTTCTTTATAGTAAAAGAGGCTGATAATAGAACCTACCTCCTAGGTGATCTCTGCAAAGCCTGAGCACTACCTGGCTTTGTGACACACTAAGGCATAAGGAAAAAGCAGGATGAGAATGAGAACCAGCAGCTGCTTTGTGCTTTTTCCGCCTATTTGAGAAGGCGAGAGAGCTGGGAGAGGCTTAAGGGCCATCCGGTCCCAACTTCCCAGGAACCCGAGACCCACAAAGGGGAGTCGCCTTGCCCAAGGTCATACTGCTATCTAGGGCAGTCAGATGTCACCTGGCTTGCCTTTGGTTAGTAATTTTTATTTTTCTGTAATTTGACATGAAAGATATACAAGAAGTGGATCAGAAATTAGAGCCTTCCAGAAACATGTTCTCCCAAGCACAGTATGGCCTCAGAGAGGCCGGGCAGGAATTTATAGCCATTTAAAGGTATAGGGCTGAGATCAGGGCCTGGGTAGGATGTCAGCAGGGGGATGAGCCAGCAGGACTTAAGTCCGTAGATACAGCTCCCAGCTCATGAGGTTATGTGATGAAAATGTCGAAGAGGATTCTCACCTCCCCCCTCAGGTCTGAGGAGATCACCTAGTTGGCTAGGAACTAGGGAAGGCTCTGAGGGGCAAGATGTGAGAGGCTTGCGTCTTTGGCAGGGTCCAGAGCTGCCGTGTTGTGTTCTGGAATCACAGTGAACCGGAAGGGCTAGAACTTCTTGGACACAGAAAGTTTTGCCTCAAAAAAAGAATCTAAATCACCACTCTCTTTCTCCTTTCCTTAATGCTCAACTGGGTCTCCCAAAATGAACAGAAAATAATATAAGCATAGAAGGTATTTGGCATTGCAGATCTGACACTTGAGACTTTGCTGAATGGTGAATGCTGCAAAATGTCTGTGACTTTGTCTCTGCTTTTGTCATAAATACCCTAATTCTTGTAAAGTTACAAATACTTTAATTCTTTGTGAGAAAAAAAAAAAAGACCCTTCAGAGTAGGGGCATAGAAATGAAACAGATGATTCTTAGGCAAAAATTATATATTATTGTGGTATTTGCCAATTTGATGATCCTTTGAGCTTTCCCGTAGTCGCCCAGTAAATGTGAGCAGTCTGTAGTGATAAATGCCACTTACCCACAGCACCCCCTAGTGGGGCCCCCACAGCCGCCCATGTTCCAGCCCCAGCACAGGAGGTAGAAAGCAGGCGGGCACCTCAAAAGGAGAGAGGGGACAAAGTGATCACAGCCAAAGACAGGCCCTTGAAAGTTGGGGGAGGATGAAGGAGCCCTGGGGGCCTCAGTCTGAGCCACGCTCCTCTTCCCTGGGGTGGCCTCAGCTTCCCCCTCCCTTCTCCTCCCATCCCACACCTCCTGGATGACTTTTGACTGGGACCAAGAACAAACCAAGGATGGGTTTGAGGCTTGTGTGGGATGCTTGGCTTGGTTTTGTTTCCTCAGAGGGAGCCAGCTGGGGTTTGTGGTAGAATGGGAGGGAACTCGGTCCAGCCTTTCTAGGCAGGGAGAATGGGCCAAGGATGGGACTAGCAAAGGAAGAAGGATGGCAAGAGGAAGCCAGCCTCCTGAGGCGGGAAGGAGTGGGATGCCCGTCAAAGACTGAAGGGCGCCCTGCTGCTGGTCCCAATGACTGTGGGCTCAGGTCCACGCTGGGTCAGAGGGATGAGGATCTTCGCCAAGTGCATGTCAAGGTGACTGTTGCCTGCTAAAATAAGTTCATTCCTTGCTCTACTTCATCCAATGTCACAGGCCTAAGCATAGATAAATGATTTCTCTCTCCATGCGAGCTTTCTAGATAAAATAATAATAATAAAATAACACAACCTGTCATCCATCATCTGTGTATACCTTTCAACTGTGCACTGACAGGCAAGTGGCAATGGGACAGAAGCAGACTGCTGTCACGGGGGCAAGAAGGAATGGATGACTGACCCAAACGGGTACCTGATCCCCAGGGAGAGAGTCAGAGATGCCTCGAGGAGCTGCACTGCCTGTTCCTGCACCACCAGACAGGGGAGCATAACCAGGGCATGGACTGAATGCTAATCCAGAAATTTGCCTCCCTCCAGAGGGAGTGAGTGGCTCTCAGACAACCTTGTATGACAAAAAGAACATGGCTTGAGCCAGACAGGCCTGTGTGGCCTCAAATAAGGCACAAGACCTCTTGGAACTTGGTTTTCCCATCCATAAAATGGTAGGGATAATATTTAATTGCTCAGGCATATGGAGAGGATTATAAAACATGACATGTGTAAAGTGCCTGGAACTGCAGGGATACTCGGTAAACGTTTAGCATCCAAAAGGAATTTAAGTGGAAATGAAACAGTTTTTGGAGAGGAGATGTTCAAAGCTTGTCTTAACCAAGCTAGCCCTCTCCTGTCCCTCGGTCTGGTTCACGTGGCTGGTAGCTGAGATGAAGTGTCTCTGTGCTGCCGGCCAGGCTCTGGTGGAAGCTCTGGGCCTAAAAGGAGGGGGGTGGGGGCAGCTCCCTCCTTTTGAACCCTGAGCCCCCTTTGTGCTCCTGGAAAGAAAAGAAAGAGATTAGAAAAAGAAACAAACAGAAGCCAACCAAGGGCGCCCCCAACGGCCTGGCCCAGGACGGTTCCCTTTAATGATTTGCTTTAATCCCTGCAACACGATGAGGTCCAGCATAATTGTTGCCATTTCCACTTTTCAGGTGAAAACAGTGAAGGTTAGAGGAGCAGCGACCTACTCCAGAGCCGGCTTTGGCCTTCCGACCCAGAGCCCGTGCTCTGCAACAGGACGCGGAAGGAAGAGGAGGCACGGAGGTAAGAGATGCTCTGCGGAGCTCCACGGCAGGATTTAAACTCAAGAAAAATCAGCAGTTTCCCCTTCCTCTCACCCGCACCTCTCCTGACTTAGGCCAGGTACTACCTGCTGCCCTGGCTCTTACTTTCCACCGTGGAGAGAAGCTGAAGACAGAAGGGGGCGGGAGAGGGGGGAATGCACTGTTGGAGCAGAGCATGTCAGGAGCTGGGAGAAGAGGGACCACTGACAGGGTCTTCCAGGCCGCGGTGCACAACTTGACTTCGGAGGGCCACCATGCTTCTGGAGCTGCAGGACCAGGGCTTGGGAAGGAGCAGGGGTGGCATCAGCTGGGAAGGCAACAGGGAATC
>NW_006434839.1:1883208-1884840 GCF_000325575.1 Pteropus alecto
ACGTGTGTACCCCCTGCCATGGCCACAGAGCCATTGGATGACCCAGAGACGGAGCTGCCAGCACTGAGGAGTGGCGGCATTGGGGACTGGGAGAGGCAGGCAAGGATGGAAACTTGCAAAGCACAGGCACCTGCATTGCTCATCAGAGTCTGACATGATGAGCTGAGGCAGGAGTATTTTTGTAAAACAAGCTAGTGTCCAGAACTCAAAGATGAAGGAGTAGATGAAGGAGCGGCAGCCTGCTCCCTAGGAGCTGCCATTAAGGGGCTCCCCAGCCTCCTCTCTGGCCTGCCTACCTGAAGTGCGATTGGCAATTTGGAAGCCACAAAACCGTGGGTGACCAGCCTGTTTTGTTATTGGGTTGAGGGAGGCAGCCACCTGGGCTCTCAGCTCAGTTGTCCTCCACCTGCCATTTTCTTCACTTCACCAGTTTGCCTCCTGACACCCCAGGACCCTCAAGAAGCCAAGAAGCCAAGAAGCCAAGTCTCTGGTCTTTTTTGTAGAAAGTGAAAACTTATTGAATGATGCTTCAGCAAACAAGACAATCATTTAAATGCTTACGCTTGTTTTAAAAAAATACCAGCACCTTGCAAGTTTATATTCCAAAAGTTGATGCTTAGTTGAAATGGGTATGGCAACGAAAGAACAGCCAGGGGGCTTTAACAAGCCCTAGACAGGCTTCGAAGATCTCATAGAATAAGCAAAACCCTCGCTAAGGAGACAGTTTTTCTCCTGTGACTTTGATATTTGAGCAAGACCCTTAAATCTCAGCCCCCAGTGTGTAGGGACTGCCTAGGCAGCATGTAATGTTCCCCGTGTTATGCAATCTTTTATTTTCTCTTTTCCCCCTCTCTCTCCTACACACCCCTTTTGAGGATTAGTAGGCTAAGCTCTCCCACCCCCCAGGCTTTAGGCCCCTCCTTTGAGGGTCCCCTGAGCTAAAGGCAAACATGACTTTCCTCTTGGTATGGAGACGGGCCTGGAGCCTTCTTCCCTCCACACCCGAAAACCACCCCTGCCAGGTCAGGCGCCCTTTTATCAGGGAACTTCTCTGCCCAAAACCCGCGCGAGCCCTGTTGTCCTCAGCATCTCACGCCGCAGCAGATTCACGGTCACTTCTCGTTTGGCAGCCCTAAACCACGCGGTCTGTGTTCCTTGATTGTTTGTCCTGCGCGAGAGGGGGCAGCGGGCACTATCAAGTCCTTTCTTCTCTGGGAAGCTGTTCGTGACCCCCTCCCGGCTGGGTTTAGGAGTCCTGGGGTCCCGCGCTCGGTTGTAGGTGCCCGAGCCAGACTGCAAGCTGATGGGACAAGGGGGTGCCCAGAGTGTCCCAGCCTCCACAAACGCGTTAAACGACTTGAGTTAACCAGAGGCAGGGAGTGTCGCCCCCGTCTCGGTGCATCAGTCTCAAGGTCCCAGCCCCGGGGCTGAGCACATCACGCGAATAAGTCCCCGGCCTGGTGGAGATAGAGAATGCCCCTCGTGGTCTCCAGCAAAGAAAGGGTTAAGCTACCCATTCCCCACCCCCCAAAAAAGGCGAGGGGAAGAGTCCGGCAGAAGGTCCTGTTTACCATAGCTGCGAGAGTCCGCGCGGCCCTGGGAGAGGCGTTGCCGTGGCAACGGGCCGGGCGC
>NW_006434839.1:1885130-1907150 GCF_000325575.1 Pteropus alecto
CCCCAAGCTGCGCCTCGGAGCCCGCGGAGCCTTGGCCCGACTGGAGGTAGGGCCGGACGGGGGGACGGAAGAGGGGACGCGTGGGGGGACCGAGGACCGTGGAGGGGACGTACCGGGGGACCGAGGAGGGGACGCGCGGCGGGGGGAAGGGAAGAGACGGCTGGCGCTGCCGCGGAGCGGGGAAGCAGCTCTTTGCAGACCGCAGGCTCGGTTTCCCGTGAGCGACGTGGGGACTGAGGCGCTTCAGCCCGACCTGAGGGACGTGAGCAAAGCGCTGTGCAGACGTCCCAACGGGGACTCGGGATGATTTCGGGACCGAGCCGCCAAGACGCCGGCCCGCGCCTCGGAAACTTGCACAAACTGGGCAGAGCCCCCGCCCTGCGCTGTGCTGGGTCCCAGGGGGCGTGAGAGAGAGAAAAAGAGAGGGAGAGGAGGAGAGAGAGTGTGTGTGTGTGGAGAAAGCACCGAGGGTGGCTGAGCTGCCAGACCTCCTCCCTGAGGTCAGAATTTGCAGTCTTGGCAAAGCGGGAAAGTAAAGACCGCCGCATGATCTTTCTCCCACTTTTCCCCTAAGGATGGAGTTGGGAGCCCATGGAACCCGGGCGGGGCGGGTGGGGGGAGTCTCTTAACAACACGGGATGTAATGATATTTAGGAGGGTCACAGAGAGCTGGATTCAAACCGCCAAGGAGAGCCAGACCTCTGCAGGGGAAACTTGCACTGGGGAAGCCGGGGGAGCCAGGCAGTGCCTTCCCGGAGCACAGACTGGGGTAAAGGGCGCCCCTTCTCTGCTTCGACCAGCTGGTCGTTGGGAAGGAGCTGGCGGACTCTAGCTGGTGTTGAGATGTGCTTGGGGATATGACTTCTCTAATGCCCAAAATTACACCCATAATGATGGCCCTGGGTAATAAGGTTATGATAGACACTCTACAATAATTGTGTTGTTAAACTCTTACACCTTTCCTGGTTACTAAAAGAAACAAACAAACAAACAAAAATATGTCTGCTTCATTATCAAATACTAAACACACCAAAGAAGTGGAGTAGAAAGTCTTTAGTGGGGCTGCTTAGGATGGAGCAGAATTCTGCCTGAAGTCAAGGGCAAACACTGACTGTTTTTGAGGAAGGGTAGGGAGGAGGCTGGCAGAGAAGCTAGCCTGCATTCCTTTTGTTTCAAAAGATTTGAACCCTGGCTGTGTTGTGTATTCATTGACTTTACAGTTCTATGTGCTAGGTGTTAGGGACAGTGAAGAATAAGATAGCTCCCTTCCTTCCAGAAATTCTTTGTCCCAGTTAGATAGTCAAAACGTTAAAAGCAGACCTGGTCTGGCCTGCCAACGACTGCTGCATGCTAGGGGAGCCCAGAGCAGGGCCTCCCAGCTCAGGGGACCCCCGCAGTGTAGATACTGCCAGCCGGGCAGAGCCCTGAAAACCTTTTCACGGAGAAAACGAAGTGGGGAAGGCTCTTTCAGGCTGAGGGAACAGCAAAGTCAGCTTGTGGGGAGAGTTCATGTTGAACAATGCTCCTGGAAGCAAGGAAGATCCCACTGAAGAAGGGGTGATAGGATCAGTTTGGTATCTTAGAGAGCTCACATCTAGAGGAAGATGAGGCCATGACCTTGCAACACCCAGGCCAGAGTTACTGAGCGCAGGGTGACGACCGTGGTGAGGTGGGATGGGAAGACCCAAGAGATAAAGAGGAACCTGGCGACAGGCTTGGGCACAGGGTAAGGCAACTTAGACCAGAACTAAGTGCAGAAAAGCTCAGGGGAAAACAAAGCAAAGCAAAAGGAATGGATATTTAGAATGGCCTGAATTTAGCAGATTACAACACTTGGACAATGAATCTGGCTCTAAATTTTCTGGCAGCTTAGAGACAAACAAAAATACACTGGATTGCATAGTTTGGGATTTTGGACAACAGAGAGCATACAAATTAATTTTCAGAACAAAATTTTTCCGGGAATGAACTCAGCTGGGAATTTGTCATGTAGATCCTTGTGTAAGACTGAAGAGTGACAGAAAAGAAGTGTTCGTTGTCTGTTACAAAAGATGGAGAGATAAAATTCCACATGATGTCTTCTTAAACCGTCTTCCTGCTGTGACTCGAGAACATACTGCCTTTCTGTGTGGGGCTGAGTGTCAGCTCAGGCTTGTGGACGGTCGTGGCACAGGGCAGCTAGGGCCCCAGGAATCTTATATGGAGGAGCCACTGTCTCTGAAATGTAGGAAGGGGTGACACCTTCTTCAAGCGATGTAGACAGCAAAGTACGCAGAGTGCCCAGCCCTGAAGGGCAAAGCGAGCACATCATAGTATGGCCTCAGGTGGATGGGCCAAGACTCTGGCCTGGAGAAGGGGCCATGTGGGGCAGAGTGTGTTGGGAAGGACAGCAGCCAGAAACGCTGACCAAAGGGAAATGGGGAGAGGGAATGGCATTCGAGGATTCCGTTCAGATGGGCAAGTTCACTTCCACGAGTGATCCAGGTCTTCCTGCCCACAGACTTGATGTCAGGCCTGCTTCTAGGGGGTGGGGAAAGGGTGGGACTCAGGAGAACAGAGATCCAGTCTGAGAGAGGCCAGGGAGGGTGGGAATCCTGTCTGCTGCAACACAAGGACTGGTGCTAAAGAACAAGGAGTTCGAGCTGAGAGCTGAGAGGTTCTGCAGACTCAGCCACAAATCTCCCGGCCAGGCCCTTCCCTTTGGTTTCTGCAGAAGGGACAGAATCTGCAGAATCCATGTCAGTGTATTCCTAATGTGCCCTCTAAAGTTTAAACCATTTCTTGCCAACTATAAATGTCTTAAATCCACATTCAGTACTTGTGAGAGTCTACTGTCTTAACATTTTTAACTTAGGGTAGACATTAGAATACATATTTAAGTGCCATGAAACCGCTGATACCTGGGCCCCACACTAGACCAATTAAAGCAAAATCTCTGAGAATGAGCCCTGCACATCAGTATTTTTTAAAGGTCCCAGGTGATTTTAAGGTACAGCCAAGTTTGAGTGGCTGCTTTAACAATCACCTACAGGGCTCGTTAGAGCAGAGGACAAAAACCTCAGGTTTCGAAAGCAAGGACCCCACAGAATTTAAAATTAAGAAGTCTGTTACTTAGAATGAAATCAACTGGCCAATCAGCCTTCAATATCAATATCTAAAGCCGTCTTGAACAGATACAGATAAGGAGACTGGTAACAAACACAGTTATGTGAAGTTGTGTGTATATGTGTGTGCGTAAAGCATTTTTTTTTTCTTTTTTAACATAAAAGCATCATTACAAGGCTTCTGCAGTTAGATCTGTCTGGTCTAATACTATTATATGCAGTGCTGCACCTTAGCTGAAACAAAAAGCTTTGCACCTTTCTCTTTTCACCTGGAACCTTTCTTTAGTGCTGAGCCTCTGACCCATGGGGTCTTTCTACTTCCTTCTTGATATTCAAGTGTATGTTCTCTGACCTATGCCTTCTAAGTTGGAAAGAAGCCAGGGAAATTACTTTGTAATTTCACATGCATGAAGTCTCAAACAAAAGGACTGAATCTCTAGGGGTTGAATTTCAGCAACTCTGCCAGGATAATAAGGGAGATATTTTGAGACTGAATGGCTTTTCCAACAACCTCAAATATACTTTGCAGGCTGTTGCTTCTTTGGCTGTGGGCAAAGTTGACTCAGGCTTCCTCACTATCTCTGGAATCCTGAAGGCCCATGGAATGTCTCATAGGTACTCACAAGTGACCACAGCTGACCCTTGCTTGTGCCTTGTGTCACTTAGTCTTCTCTGTCCAGGCATGGACCTTTCTCCCTTCACCAGAACCAGGAGGCCACCACAGGTACCCCAGGCTCTCTTTGAATCTACACACTGGCCACCTCACGGAAGGACTGATAAGCACATCTGCCCCTTTCATTACAGGATGCAAGTCAGTGCCTGGAACTGAGGCAAGTGATTACCTCAGTTCTCTACACTCGACATCCAAAAGATAGCAACATTTCAGGAAGCCTCAGTGAGACCATCTTTTACCCTTATGTTAAAATCATCGTCTGATTTGGGCAAAAATTTAGCCTTTCAGTTTGCGTATAAGTTAAGCTCTTTACCAGCTGAATGAAGCTCAGGATTGCTTTGTCTTTGGCTTCCCTTTGACACTTCTGTCCTGGGCCTGCTATCTCCTGAAAGAGGTAAGCCCAAGACCCCTTTTCTAACTGGCTAAACTATCAAAGACTAAGTTATCAGTCTTTCCCCTGGCCTTAGGGAAGCAAGGGGTGCGTCACCCTTGCAGCAAGCTTAGGAAAGAGGTTAGGTTCTCTGCATAGAGGGAAACCCAGAGGTTCCACGCTACCCTTCAGAAGGAAATGAGAGCGTGGTGGAGCTGGAGATTGGGGTCAGGACAGAAAGCCGTGACCATGACCTTGACCATTATTCCATGGTACCCAGGCCTTCCATGGGCTGTGTGTCTTATCGGGGGTCTTGTCAGATCAAGCAGACTATCAAATGCATTTGGTTGTTTTATTTTATTAAAAAGTATACTTAAAATTTTTAAGATTACTTCTCTAGATATACTTTTATATATACAAACATATGTAAACTATAAAAGTTATGTTTATTGTATACATAAAAAGAATAAAATGAGAGTTTACCCATACTGTCTCCCTCCTTGGAGGCAATTAGCATATATACCAAATCCTCTTCGACTTTTTAAAAATTTGCATGTAATACATTATGTTGGGTTTTTAAAAGTTAATTTATTTATTTTTATTATGGCGACTGGTTAACGAAATCCAGTGTTTCAGGTGTACAATTCAGCAGTAAGGCATATATATATATATATTATATATATCTGCCCATAGTTAGATTTCTTTCTGTCGCCACATATTTGACCCCTTTTACCTCATCTACCTCCCTTGTGTGTTCACTGCCTATAGTTAGATTTCTTTCTGTCATGTTGGTTTGTTTCTTACAAACAAAGGAAGTATGCTATCATAATTGAACAGTATTTTGTGAGAATATTTCCATGAGGTCCGTATATAGCCCTCTCCTCCTTAGCAGCTGCCTAGTGTTCCTTTGTATAGATTTGTTTAACAAATTATCTATTTATGAGCAATTGGTTGTTTCTGATTTCAGCCACAAATCACTTTCCCAGCACTTGTTCCATGATTTCTGTTAAGATAGATTTCTAGAAGTGGAATTGCTAGATAAAATAGATTTCAAAACCATATGCATATTGAATATATTTGTGCCCAGCGATAGATATTTTTAAAATGAGATTTCAAGAGTCTTTAAAAAATTATAAAATATATTACCTCTCTCTCCTAATCCATGTTCCCACCCTAGTTCCTCACTGAATTTACTATGATTTTCTATTTAAGGTGATATGAAAAATTAACATTCATAGCATGGCACATTCAAGGAGGCAATCTATTATTTTGAGTTTTGTTAGGTCAGAAAAGGCAACATGTTAAAATTAGAGTCTCTAAGAAATTCTTTATTTTATAGATTGTTACCTAACAAATTGTCCCAATTTTGTCTCATGCGGTTCGTTTCATGTTTCTATAACCTTGATTCCATATCACCACAATTCTACATATGGTATAGGCCAGCGGTCCCCAACCTTTTTGGCACCAGGGACCCGTGCTCCTTTGAGAATCTAATGCCTGATGATCTGAGGTGGAGCTGAGGCGGTGATGCTAGCTCTGGGGAGTGGCTGCAAATACAGATGAAGCTTCACTTGCTGGCCCACCACTTACCTCCTACTGTGCGTCCCTATTCCTAACAGGCCACGGACCAGTATCAGTCCATGACCTGGGGTTTGGGGACTCCAGGTATAGGCTGTAACCTGGGATGGGTGGGTGGTACACACAAGAGCCAACCCAGTGGAATAATCCAAAGTGCCTCCATCTTTCTCCCTCATGCTTTCTCACTTCTCAGAAGAGAAGATGTAGCAAGGGTTGAATGCAATTTAGCACTAAGTTTTCTGCAAATCCACTGTGGGTCGTAGATTGGGTAATCAATCATATGTACTCCCTGGGACACATGGAAGGTAAAATGGGAGTGCTAACCATAAGTTGTTACTTGATATACAACAGGCCTTTTCTGGGACTGTCCTTGCAAACTACGACTTGCGGCCATCCTGGTGAAGGTGAGACTGGGACGTGTCCACCATTCTCCAGGCATTGCCCTAGGCAGACATGATTTGTTCCATCCCTCTGCCCCACCCTCCAGGCTTTCTCAGTCCCCCTTAGAGGAGAGGCCTGAGCCCAAGGAAGGAAGTGGGGTCAGGTAGATACCAGGTGCTGCATGCGAACTTCTCATCGCCACTAAATGAGTCTGAAGAGGTGGCTACTACTGTCCCTGCCACCACACCGCTCAGCATGGAAAAAATAATAACTGACTGCCTTTTTCCAGTAAATTAGAACTGTTTAAACAGGACGCTTCTATAATTTTATTTGTGCTTCTCACATCCCTGGGAAATACAGGCTCAACCTGCCCAGATGACCAAGCAGAAGAGTTTGTATGGGATCATGCAGCAAATCAAGATTAAAACTGACCTTACCTGGTCAGGAGAGAATTTATTTGGGAAAGAAACCAAAGGGCTCTGATTTGGTCACTGGACGAGAGCAATGGGCAGCTTGCGATGTATAAATTGCATCCCCTGCAGCTGGAGTGGGACCAGTTCCTTAGCTACAGACTTGGTCAGGGTGGTGGCAGGAAAGGCACAGGACCTTGCCACAGCAGCTGGCCAGTGCTCAGGCTTCTGCCAGGCAGTGTCTCCAGCTCTCTGGGGCTCAGAGCGATTCTCTACTTAATACTCTGAGCTGTAGGTGAGATTGGTTCAGATTTGGAATGAAGTATGTGGTTATCCAGCCCCAAGTATGACTCCCTGGCAGTTTGTGATGACTGTCATACTTTACATCTGGTCCACTTCATCATCTGTTTGTGACAATCAGCAGACATACACAAGCTCCCAGGACATCAAAAAAGGACCAGAGCTCTCTGTTTACCCTCCAGCTGCACTGATGCATCTAACAGGGTGGGAAAATGTCAAAGAGGACAGAGCTGTTTGATGCTTCCCAAAACAGCAGGACTCAAAGAGCCCAGCACTGTAGAGACAGCCGAAAGAGCTCTTGTTCCAAGCTCTCCTTTCACCTGAACACACATGACAGCCAAGATCCTGGCCTGGGTCGGAGAGGAGAGAGGTGGGGAAAGGGTCAGAGAGGCTGCTGCGAGGTACACACACAGCCCAGGGTTCAGGCTACCAGCTCACTGGAGGGAAGAGGAGGATGCTGCTTTCCAGATAGGGAGAGCAACTGGCAGAGCCCCCTGAGGCAGGTCTACAGGCCCCTCCCCAGGTCCCTGAAATCTGGCTTCCATCCCTAGCCTCCGTCCCTAACCATCTGCTGAGACCTTATTCCAGGTTGCTAATGCTGCATCCAGTGGCTAGTTTACTGTTCTCGTTCTTGAGCTCCCTAATATGCCTGAGTCAGGTCAAGGTCGATGTAAAACTGGCACCGACACATCTGTGCCACTCGTCAAAATGCCAAAATGCTTCTGCGCTGGTTGGTAAACAGTCCCTGCCCTGAGCCTGTGTCCCACATTCCTGAAGCCCTAGACTTCCCACCCAGATGCAGCCATTAAAGGATTAACAATAGGGCCATTCTCATTGGCTGGTGTCCGAGCCACACCTTTGTTAAGTATTTTGAATATTGCATCCTCATCGGAGACTCTGTACTGTTTTGGTTGTCCTAATTATCTTTCAAAAAAGATTTTCACTGATTTTTTTTCTTCTTGTCATTCAACTAGTATTGATACAGCACCCATGGTAGATAGACCCAGATCTGGGCTAGATACCACAGAGGAATAAGAAGCCCAATGCATATGTTCAGCCATCAGACCTCCCCATCTGGATGAAACATAAAAAGAAACTGAGGCAAGAGCCAAGTAGCGAAGGCAGTGTGAGAATAACCCCCATGTCAGTTTTTCATTGCCTTCTTTGTCTTCTCTGTCAGAAAGCTCATCTGTGCGCTCAGGTTCCCCAGCCGCCTCCCACATTCACACCTGCAGGGTTGTTCTTTCACCGGACCCTTAGCTCTTTACCTCTGGCTACTCTACAGGTTTCCTCCCGAACGAACCATTTTAACCTTGTCACGTCCGAAAGAGCCATGATCTAAGCATATCCTCATCATGTATCCTCTTTGCTTTCCGAGGGAGCAAACCTGAACGCCTCCTTCTCGCTTTCAGAGCATCTCCAGGCCTAGTCCTCCATCCCTGCCCGTCGTCTTCCCCACGGCTCCCCGTCGCACGTCGCAGCTCTCCAGTCTCCGTCCTGGGCAGGAGCAGCCCTTCCCTCCTTCATGCTCTCGCCCCGCCCTGTGCACTTTCCCCTTCCCCCGCTTTGGCACCCCGCCAGCCTTTCAGGGCCATCAGACTCAACTTCTTCTTTGGAGGAGTCCGTGACTCCTGACTTTGCCCACCTCCAAATTCCTTCGGTTTATATTTGTCCCATAACATTTACCACTGCAGTTCAGTTTAGTCCTTAAACCGGTCTCACACTGTGACTTTCTTTGTCGGGCATTTCTTGGGCTGATCCTGTCTCTCTGTCTAGAACATTTGCAATCTTTGATTGCCATTCGGTTGATCGGGTCGTGTCTATGTAAGGAACATCCAAACCTGTAGAGAATTTTTGTAGAAGTTCATTTGAGCCAAAACTGACAATTGCCAGGAAGCAAGATCTCAAGTGCTTCCTTAGAATCCCAGTTTTGTGTTTCTTTTATGCATTTGAAATGAAGGAGAGAATCTAAGGGTGATTACATGAAAGTGGAAAAAGCAAGGTGGGGATCAGATCACAAGACAGTGAACAAGATTATGTGCCCTCTTCAGGGTGGTTATTTCAAAGTTGGGTTAACTAGATGCACAAAATAAGATAAACCTTTTAGCTAAAGAATTGATTTACCTGGGGCTTCACTACCCACCATGACCTGCACAGTTAGGTGTTTATCGGATCACCTGTGAGGTCACTCTCCACAGAACCCCTTTTTTATCCACAGTTTGTACCTTTTATTCCTAGCTCTAAGGCAGGAACCCAATATTTGTGTATTTCCCAACAGCCCCTCACTCGAAGTACTGCATTCAGCTCCTTGGTTATCTTCTTAATTAATTTCAAAGCCATCCATGCTTGTTTAGATTAGCTAACTAAAATCATAGGAGAAAGACCATTTCTCATATCTCAGAGCTTAGCTAAATAAAAATGAACACATTCCCAGGCATTGCACAACTTCTAAATACAAAACACCAGACACGTATAGTAAACAAACAGGAACAGGGCCTCAGCCCTTAAGGAGCCTGAAACATGGTGGGAGGGGAGGGAGGTCAGGATGAGCAAGCTGTGCCCCACCTGGATCAGGTGGGCCCCTCCTCCCTCCCGCGTCTGCATCTGCCATTGACCACGACCACTAGTGTGCCCTGGCTTCTGCTGAAAAGAGAAGGAGGCCAGCTCACCTTCCAACTTCAAAACCATTACAGATTTCATTGTAACAGCAGTTATATGTTTGAGAGCATTTTACAGCTTCATCATACTTGCAAACCATTCAGGCTGGATAAGCAGCCCTGTAGATGAGTTGAAGAGGTATTATTATTATTATTATTACTACTCAACCTGGTATTATTTGGCAGAGTTAAGTTCACTTCATAAAGACAGAGGACATGCGTTGAGTGCTTTCCATAGGACGTGCTGTGCTGGATGTTTCACAGGTGCAATCTCATTTAATCCCACTGCCAGCCTTCAGAGTAGGTGCTGTTACTATTACCGTTTCACAGAGGAGAGAACTAAGGCTTAGAAAGTATCTCGCCCAAGGTCCCACAGCTCTCAAGTGGCAGAGCTGGAAGTTGAATCTGGGTCTCTCTGCTTCTAAACCCTTTGCTTTGAAACCCTACGATATGCTGTCTCTCAGGTGCTTTCCCAGAGCTGGGAGCAGGGCAGGAGTGGCCTCAGCCCCCTTCTCTCTGTCAGGGAGCCGTGGTGCCGGCCCCAGGAAAGGGGATGGGAGATGACGTCTCTCCCTAAGATTGCTGCCTTTTGTCCAAATGTGCTGGCCCAGAGCCAGGCTGGAAACTCTCTGCTCATGGAAAGAAAGAGAACAGAAGCCAGCAAAAGAGGGTGGGAAAGGGTGTGAGGGGGAGGAAAGGAAGAGGAAGGCAGGAAGGAGAGAGGGAGAGAGGAGGTGAGAAAGTGAGGAGTTTGGGGCAGCACAGCTGGGGCCAGAGGTGTCCCGCCAAGATGCAAACCAGACTCTGGCCTTCAGGTGCCCTCCGCTCAAGGGCTGCTTCTGGTGTGCTGTGGACATCCAGCCCCGGCAAGCTCAGGCCTAGGGGCTCTCCATTGCCCAGAGGCCAGGACAGATGGCAGGGGGGCCCTTCCTCCCTGCCTCTCCTCCTTGGCATTGCTGTCCCGTGAGGTCAGGTTCAAGTGGACATCAGGAAAGCCTTCAGAGGGAAAAAAGAGTTACAAAGTGGAGAGGCTGCCTCCGGAAGGGGAGGGGGTGGCCAGGCAAGCAGGGCCTGGGTGCCAGGGCATGCATGGAGGGTGTGGAGGGGAGGGAGGAGAGGTGGCAGGGGCTGGATACTTTGAATAAAATTTCATCATAACAGTTTACCAAGTGGCTTCTCTGTATCCAGAAGCGGAGGTCTGCACCCAGCCATCAAGGCACTCGTGTGAGTGTCAGACACTGGACTCCTGAGTCTGGTGACCTGGGTTCATTCAGCGTCCATGTGGCCTTAGGAAGAGTTAATCCCTCCAGGCCTCAGCCTCCGCGTAGATAAAGCGGGGCAGCAGTAGGTTGGTGTGAGGATTCAGTGAAACATCCAGGTAGGATCCTGCCTAGAGAACAGTAAATGCTCAGTGAATGTTAGCCATTCATTCGTTATTGCAGTTTAACCTGAGGTACCACAGGTAAATATGTGAAACCTTCAAGAAAACATATAAATACGAAAACTAACCATAGAAGGGATAGCACGAGGTTATTCACGTTTAGTTAGATGACGAAGTGTAGATAAATTAATACCCACTGCACAAATTCAGAGAAAGCAGGGAACACCTCGGTTTAGGGTGGCCAGGGTAGGTTTCATGGGAAAATCGGGTGTTAAGCTGGATTTCGAGGTGGCAATATAACAACAGGAAGGGCAGGATGACAATTGAGTAAAAGGGTACGAACCGAAGGTGGGAGTGGGGGAGTTTTTCGTTATTGATTTTTCTTCTTTATTTTTTTTTTTTTTCCCTTCTGGGATGGAGAAGTTTTAATTCACTGAAGCCCAGGAGTATTTGCCAGTAGATCATTCGTGCTATCCTCCTGCCCACAATATGCACTTGGACACAGTATTTCACTTGCTGCATACATTCCAGCTGCCGAAACGTTGATCACCAGGGTGCTGCATCCAGTGGAGAGGCATCTGAACTAGCCTAGCCCGCGGCTCAGTCCGTGTCTTGGTGGGTTTTTTAGCGGGTCTCGCCTTCCTTGTGGCTCTGACTGTTTAAATACCATTCTCTTACTGTTCTTTTGGTTTTCAGTCTCTGTCTTCTTTTGATTCTCTGTTTTACCCTCAGTCTCCAGTTCACGTCCTTTAACCTGCTAACACTAAGTCTCTTTTCCTCTCTGATATAGGACAGAGAAGCTCTCAACTCTATATTTTTTTATAAAAGAAGAGAAAGCAATCAGTAGGAGCCAGTGGGAAATACTAGCTGGCAGCTGTGAAGCAAATGTTCTTGGTTTTTGTTGTTTTTTTAAAATACCCTCAACATCCTAATAACAAAGAATTTTTCTCTTTAAAACAAAACAATAGCAACAACAAAAACACTAATCCCAGAAAACTCTCTGCATTTCTGAAGAGGTGGGCTCCTCAGCAGACCAAAAAAAACCCCCCCAGAATCACCTTAATCAAGAATAGTAACTAGTAGGCCCAGGTTCTCCTAGGACAGCTTCTCCATAGAAACATGAGCCATCTGAGGAAGAGAAGGGAGTGTTGAGGTGAATGAGCTCTAGATGGGGCGACAGTAACCCTGGGTCCTGCTCCCGCCTCTGCCATCAGCCAGGTGACAGGCTAGGTGGGCCACACTGGGTCATTTCTAGTCCTGACTTCTTTTCTGTCACCTTCCTCTCTTCATATTTTGGAGCTTCTCCATGCCAGGGGCTTTTGTAGCTTCATTATTTATTTATTTTTCCTCTTTGAACTTCCTCACTAGACTGGGGCCTGAAAGAAGCACTGTCATTCACAGGCTGGGTTCCCAGTGACCGACTGGGTCACGAGGGGAGAGCCGCTGAGGCCAGGAGGAGGATGTAGAAGGCTGGGTCAGCCAGTGCAGGCGTCACTCCCAACAGGGTCCTGGGAGAAGGGGCTCAGCATTTCCTGAAGGGAAATGACTCCCATAAATAGAGGGATGGGAAAAGGATTCATCTATCCCTTTCCTCCTGTCGATTCAGCTCTTCCTCTGGTGTCCAGACTATGCAGCCTCTTGTAAATGTTTTTCATTCAGATGTGTCAGTGTGTGGGGGGGAGAGATGGAGATCTGCTTTCTTGTCTATGGTAGATATAAATTAAGAACTGAAGAAGACATTCAGGCTTTTTATTTGTTCATTTACCCAGAGTAACCTCTCATCTGGTCCATTTCGATATAAGGCCAGAGTTTTTTCAGTGGGGTTTATTGGGAAGAAAGGGAAGTATATACCTTCTGAGACCATGTCCTATTTAACTTCATCCAAGGGTTCAGCACAGCTTTCTGCAGTAATGCTTATAATCTGCTGTTCAGGTCCTTAGAAAGGATGGATCTCATGACATTAGCCTTACTAAGACTTCAGGTGTTCCCAGCAGCTCCAGTGTCATGAAGAATCTCCTCCAGGAGAGAAAGAGACTTCTTGAGAGCTGCTCTTGGGACCCTCAGTAGTGTAATGGGAATGATCAGATAACACCCAACCTCCTGTGCCAGGCTGGAGGCAAACCTAGTGGGGGCTTTAGTTTCCTTAGTAGCAGAAGTATGCTCAGCTTCAGCCATGTGGATGCAGACTTAGCTTTCAAACTCACACACACAATAGCTTTCCTTTCTCGCTTTGGGAAAGTAATTGAACATAAATTGAACGTGACACTATGTGTTAGTAGGGATTCTTTTGGTTGCTTAAGCAAACAAGGGTATGAAGATATCTTGCGGAACCTGTGGGCGGGCATGCAGCCTGGCCTCAAGAGTGGATTGGATCCAGGGAGTACAAAGCCATCTTTCCACTGGCATCATTCTCCTCCCCGACAGCCGAGCTCTCTCTGCCTCTTAGTCCACAGGGTGGAAAATGGCTGTTTCCCAGCACGAGGTTTCCATGTTCCGGCCCCACAGATTAACACAGCTTCCTCGGACAGAATCATATTGGCCCAACTTGAGTTAGACTTCCTCTAGAGCCAATCACCTGTGGCTGGGGGTGGGATCATAGTTCAAACATGGCTTCCCATGTTTCTGTTCCCCTCATAGTGGAGAGAAGGGGCAGTTTTCAGAAAAAGGGATTTCTTGGTGAGATAGGCAAGCTCCACGTAGTACCTGCAGTATCTTATGCCTGTGTTATGTTTCTTTAACCATTTTGTGTTCATTTGTCCTAACCATTGGTCATAAGAATCCTGGTTCCTCAGTTGTACCTGCTAAATATTTTGACAAAAATATTGCTCGTTATGGAGGTAATAGCATACTGGAACTAGGTTTTGGGGCTAGATCCATTTCTTTTTAAATCTCGGTGATATTATCAGCTTTGTGCCTCAGTTTCCTCAGCTGTAGAATGAAATTGACTTCCTTATTTATCCCATAGGTGGCGCTAGGTGCTTTGATTGGTCCTTCCTTCCTCCTTCCTCCTTTTTTCTTCTTTTTTTGGTAACAGATTTATTGAGGCATAATTCACATAACATAAAAATTCATCCATTCGAAGTAAGTTTAATGGTTTTAATATACTCACAGAGTTTTGAAACCTTCACCACAGTACATTTAAAAATATTTTCATCGCACCAAAGAAGCCCATACCCCTCAGCCAGCACCCCCAACCTGCACCCCATCCACTTCAATCCTAAGGAACCATTAATCTACTTTCTGTCTCTGTAGAGTTCCCTACTCTAGACATTTTATATAAATGGATTCACACAATATGTGGACTTTTAAAGCCAGCTTCTATTCCCTTAGCATAATGTTTTCGAAGTTCATCCATGTTGTAGCATGCATCAGTATTTCATTCTTTTCGTGGCTGAATAATATTCCATTGTATGGATAGAACACATTTTTCTTTGTATTCATCAGTTGATGGCATTTGGATTGCCTTTAGTTAATGGCTATTATGGATAATGCTGCTGTGTGTGTTAGTTTAGAAGAACATATGTGAACATGTTTTCAATTCTCTTGGGAAATGAATTATTTCTATGCTTATGTTTGTAAAGTGCTTAATGCAATGCCTGACATATCATAGGACATAACAGTGCGAATTTCTTTACTCTGACTTTCCCAAAGGTTATGAATGAAAACTATTTCCTGCTTGCTGCCCTTAGAAGAAAGTCAGACTCCCCCAAAGAGCCTGACCCCTGTGGGTCAGACTCTGAGGTTACTGTCCCTAGGGTCCTGGCATCACTGAGTAGCAGATTATTACATCAGGCTTGTGAAGGGATTGACCCAGGGTGGTTCTGGTTGAAAGTATTGAGAGAGCAGAAAACAAGGTTTGAGGGTCAAACTTTGATCTTCTCACCTTAAAAAAGAGAATAACAATAATTACAACTGGAAATTGGCAAGAGGGAGAGGGCTGATATATTTTGTAATGTGTGTATAATATGAAAATCAGGTGCCGTACAAACATATTCGAAGCTTTAGGGCTGCCACAGAGAAAGAATCAGACTTTTGAAACTCCATTCAAATCACAGCAGGTTCTGAGGGCAGATGGAGCTCTTCAGGAGCTGGTCAGATCCTCTGGGGCTGCTGTTAACCCCTTAGGGCTATAGCCCCTTGGCGAAACTTGCCTGAAGCTGGTTCTCTGGCTCTGAGAAAGATCCAAGTGGTCCTCAGTTCCCCAGGACTGCAGGCGCATAGGATTTGCAGTGAGATCTTCCTTGAACACCTTGGGGCTATTCAGTTATCCCAGCACCATAAATGGATTTATTGAAAAATCCATCTTTGTCCTAATGATTTAAGATGTCACTTTTACCATATATAAAATTCTGTGTGCAACTTTATACAGTCACTATGGAAAACAGTATGGAGGTTCCTCAAACAACTAAAAATTGATCTACCGTATGATCCAGCAATCCCTCCGCTGGGTATTTAACCCAAAGACTTGAAAACTCATATCCGAAAAGATATTTACACACCAATGTTCATAGCAGTATTATTCACATGGAAGTAGTCCTACAATAGATGATTGGGTAAAGAAGGTACATATATGTGGTACACATATACAATGGAATATTACTCAGCTAGACGAAGAGATGAAATATTGCCATTTGTGACAACATGGATGGGCCTTGAGATAATCATGCTAAGTGAAATAAGCCAGATAGAAAAAGTTGAAAACCACATGATATCACTTATATGTGGGATATAAACCTAAAATCAACAAACAAACATGACAAATAGAGATTCATGGACCTGGTCAATAGACTAGTGGTTACCAGAGGGTAGAGGGGAGGGAGGAGGTAGATGGGGTAAAAGAGGTCAAATATGTGGTGACAGAAAGAAATCTGACTATGGGCGGTGAACATACAATGCAAAATATATATGACTTACTGTTGAACTATGCACTTGAAACTTACTGGATTTTATTAACCAATGTCACCATAAAAAAAAGCTTTATGTGTACTTGGGTGTCTGTCTAGACTTTCTAGTCTGTTCCACTCACTGGTCTTTTTAATCTATTTTTTGTGGAAGCACCACACTGTTTTAATTATAGAGGCTTTATAGTATGTTTTCATATCTGGTAGGGCTAGTTGCCCCCATACTCCTTTCTTCCATTTTTAAATTTTTCAGTGTTTTCCTAGGTATTCTTGTATGTTTGGTAATCTGATTTTGAAGTATTCATTGTCCTCCAGGGAGGACCTGGTGGTGGATTGGGGGTGGGGTGGGTGCTGGGGTTGAGTTGTCTTTTGGACCTGGGTGTATTTATTTACTTCAGTAAACTGGTTTTGTAAGATTCTGTTTTCTTTTAGATTCATGAGCGCTGAGGGCTTCTAGTGAAAATAGCACTCATTTTCCCTGAAGCTCCAAAAGAACTTTTTAAAACAGTCTTTAACTGAGAGAGAATGTTAAAACTTGGTAAATTTGGGTAAAGGCTACATAAGAGTTTTCTGTACTATTCTTGCAATTGTTCTGCAAACTCGTAATTATTTAAAAATAAAATATATTTAAGGTCGTTATGCTTTTGGTACCATTTTGGTAATAGCTTTCACAAAGTCTGACCAAGATGTGTCCAAAGATTCTGTCTTAGCTCACATGTTGATTGACTCTTCCAAAGAAATCCAGCAAATCAGTTTGGCGTAATCTCCTTACAGAATCAGTGCTGCTTTTCGTTCAGTGTTTTGTGCTTTGTTGTCTGACGATGGGCCAGAGGTGTAATGGCCACCAGAAGAGAAAGTATCTTTAGACTGAAAATGATGCAGGCAACTACATAGACTTATAACAATTTATTGTAGTGTAATTCACTTACAGGAATGTAGGGTAGGAGTGGACAGATGGCCCATCAATTTTGCACAGATTATTTTCTGCTAACAGACCCCTGTTACAGCACTTTTTAAAATAATATAACTCAGGTATTAATGATTGACAGGACAAAGGGACAAAGAATGCAGTAATGCCAGGAGCTGTACTTTCTGGTGGTCTTGTGATGGATGATTGTTTATAACCAATATCATCACCAGTTTGATATTTGTATTGGTTTTCATGCCATTCCAGCCTAACAAAAATATTTATGGCTACATTTTATGAAACACAGATAATCATCAACTAGAAGGACAGCGAGTTTGGTCAAAGGTCATAGCGTGAAAGAAATCTGGGACACAGAGATTGCGTTAGTTTTGTTCACATCTACATCTATACACCTTCCTTAAACATTTCGTCATTTTGAGATTACGCAAACATCTGTGCCTTTCACCTGTATACCCGAAAGAAATTCAGCCCGTCCTTCAAGCCCAGATCCACAAAGGAATCTCGCCTTCACCTGTTTTGCTCATCACATTGTGTTTTGTATTGGAGATATTGAGATGCATCACTTTTCCCCAGCTTTATTGAAATATAATTGATGTATCAGATTGTGTAAGTTTAAGGTGTATAACATGATGATTTTCAATACATATGTATTGCAGAATGATCATCGTGATAAGGTTAGTTAAAACCTCCATCACCTCACACAATTAACTTTTTTTGTTTGTGCAGTGAGAACATTTAAGATCTACTCTCTAAATAATTTTCAAGTATATAATACAGTCTTGTCATATGCATCTTATTTCCTGTACGAGAAAGAAAACTCTCAGAGGGCAAATAAATCTATTTATTTTATATTTCCACCAGACTTCACTCAGTTCCCAGTGTGAAGTAGACACAACTATTAGTTGGAAGAACGAACTACATGACTACTTTCCTGTTAGCCATAGGTCCCCATGTCATCTCTCTTTGGACCCATTGAAACATCTGTACTGGGAACCAGAGACCAAGTCTTGGTAATCACTGAGGGAAAGAAGGTAAAGAGAATCAAGTATCACTTACCCTTCCATCCAGGAGATACTGTGACAAAGCCAAAGGAGTGGCGGAGTGAAGGGCTCAGCTGAGTCGGATGTCCTGCAGCTGCTGCTGTGACTGCCAGGCAAACTTGGGGCCTGCTGGGGGCGCCACAGGGCAGACCCGACACCCAGCGACAACAGCCGGGTGTACACTTTCCTTTGTCATTTCTAATAGTGATCATGCATGCTTATTATAGAAAATTTGGAAATCAAGTTTTTTGTTGTTGAAAATATAGATAAGTAGAGAGAATGGAAAAAGTCATTCCAAGTTTCTTACCCAATGACAACTACTGTTCCTCCTTTGTTACATTTCCTTACACTTTTTTTCTTATGTGTACAATCTTAAATAAGAATAGATTCCCCCTTTTTAAAAACATGTTTTTTTTCCCTGTAGACACAGCTTCTGGATCCTTTTTCTTTTGTCTAACATTACAACATGAGCATTTTTTTTTTTCATTTAATAAGTCGTCTTTTTTTCAGATCGACTTTAATTTGCGTTTTTTAAATAATAGCTTTATTGAGCTATAATTCATATACAGCATAATTCACCCATTTAAAGAGTACAGTTTAACAGCTTTTACTATATTTTCAGAGTATGCAAACATCATCAATTTTATAACATTTTCATCACCCCAGAAAGAAACCTAACTCCCACCGGCAGTCACTCCTCTCTCCTCCTGCTCCCGACGTTAGAACCTGACCGCATAGTTTGGTCACTTGTAGTACCCCAAAGAAATAAAAGGAAGTGTCCTTTTTTTTTTTAATACATTTACCTGAATTAAAATTTTTAAACCATATTTTGGTAGTATTAGCATATTTCATAACTTTCATAATTTCATACTTGCATGAGTTATGGCAAACCCACAATGACTTCTACCAGAGAGGTGACGCTAGTAGTTATGGAGCATTAACTCAGGAGGGCTGACACCACTAAACCCTTATATGCACTTGGTTTAGTGTTCATATGCAAGATGGCCACCTAAGTGTACTTTTTCTCTTTTTACCCTCCACAAAATGGTGAACTCTAAGGCAACATATGGAAGTATTTCCGCACTGCAAGTGAGTGAGGCAAAAAGCATGACTTGCAAATATTGTCAAGTGAAAAACATGTTTCCATCCTACTCAGGTGGCCAAATACAGCTTTATATGTAGGAATGTTCAGCAGATGTGAAAAAAATCCTTCCCTGACTTATAAAAGTGAGAACAATAAAAATCTTTAGCTGCCTCTGGCCTCCGGAGTGTCACAAAGCATGGTCCAGTCTGTAATCTCAAGCTGCTCTAGCCACAAATTCCCAGTGGCTTCATTTGTCCAACTGACAGGCGTAGGTCCGGAGAATACTGATCAAGTTGTTAAAATATTATTGTCAGAAACAGAGTATTCATACTGACCAAAGGTCTTAAAATGACTCAGTTTGTGCTCTTGGTGTTGAAGCCTTCTTTAGAGTGGAAATGAGACTTGGTATTGAAGACTGTGTAGGAAAAGCTCCGTGAAACAGCATCTTGGAGCATATACACCTGAGTTCAGGAGCAACTCACTGTGTGCTGATCACTCTTCCTTTAGGTTTCAGGGATGCTCTGAAATAGGAGCAAACGGATACACTGGAGTAAAAGAGTATTTCTGCTGCTGACTGCTGACGCAAGCGGCAGGAACATAAATGTGGTTCAAGTTTACACCAGGGGCTCTTCGACTGTAGCATGCTGGTCCTGGGGGACTATAAAGGCAGGTTCCTAGGCCTTCCTCTGGCAGTCTGATTCACTTGGTCTGGGGTGGGGCCAGGACTCCTCACTTTTAGCATTGTCCCTGCTTACTCTTTTTTTAAATAATAGCTTTATTGAGATATAATTCACATACATAAAACTCATCCTTTTAAAGAATACAATTAAGTAGGGGGGGGTAGCATCTTCACTGTTTTTGTGCAACCATCACCACTTATAATTTTAGAACATTTTCATCACTCCCCACCCCCCAAAACTCATACCTATTAGTAGTCATTCATTCCTCCCACTCCTGACAACCATTAATACACTTTCTGTCTCTATGGATTTGCCTATTCTGGACATTTCGTATAAATGGAATCCAAGTTCTGGTCTTGTCACTGGTTTCCTTCACTTAGCATGATGTTTTCAAGCTTCGTCCATGTTGTAGTATGTATGGCTGAATAATATTCCATTGTATGGCTAGACTAAAGATTGTTTATGCAGTCATCTGTTGATGGACTTGTTAGGTGTAAGAAAACGGTATGTGTTTGTTCACTCAACAAACATTTCTTGAGCACTCACTTGATGGGGAAATCTGGGCTCAAAAGCAGAACTAGAAATAGTAAGACTTTAGTGGTTGTTAGCACAAAAGTCATTACCTTGGCTCTGCCACTGTTTTTACTTGATGTGGCTCATTGAAGACCTGGTGTCCAGTTGTGGTGTGTGGTGTTTTTGTGCAGGCACAGATTACACATTGGTCCAAGAGTGCAGGCGGCAAACATGTCCCCTGGGGGTGGTTCTGAGGCAGAAGCCTTTGACTTCTCTTGTTCCTTACCTGCGCAGTGTCGTCCGTCTTCTTCCAAATGTGAGTTGGTTTGTTTTTAAAAGTACTCCAAAATCAAAAAAGTAAAGCTATTATGTAAAAAAAGAAGAATTCATTTTAATTTTTTAAAAAGCTTTTTTTGTTTGAAGATGATAAAAATGAAGCATCAAAAGTCTCAGGAGTGAGCCTCACTAAACAGACACAGCGAGAGTTGCATTTATGTGGTTGTATGCTTCCTTTTTCCTTCTTAACATATTTTCTGAAAACAGACATCTTCTGGATGTACTTGCTAATAAGAATGCTCATTTGAGAAAATAACCACGTTTGTTCCACTGCGATTGTTATGCTTTCTTTTCAATTTTGTTGCATAGTCTTTATCAGCTGATAAAAACTGGGAGTTATTAGAATCATTGAAGCTGAACAGCTTGTACCTTTATTTGCAACACAAATAAAAACCATTTAAAATTTAATTGTATTAGTATGTAATCATTTATGATCTAAATTGTATTTCTCATTCAGTATATCAAGTATGACCCATTTATGAATCAAGTTATATATAATATATATATTTACCTATTTTTAAGAACTAGCATGCTAGCTTTAGAGCAGTAAAGAGCATTGGAATATTATAGTTGTGTATGTTTTATTCCTCACTCTACCTCCTCCCTTGTCCAAAGTTCTTATTTTTTTCATTGAATATGCCTATAATATATTTATAATTGAGATGTAATTCATCATAAAGTTCACCATTTACATTCGTACAATTTAGTGACTTGTAGTCTATTCACTATGTTGTACAATTATCACCATTATCTAATTGTAGAATATCTCTATCATCCCAAAAAAGAAACCCTTACCTATTGGCAGTCAGTCCCAATTTCCCCCTCTCTTTATGGGTTTGCCTATTCTGGACATTTCATATCAATGAATTCATACAATATGAGGCCTTTTGTGTCTGGCTTTTTCACTCAGTATATTTTCAAGGCCATCCATGCTGTAGCATATAATAGTACTTCATTCCTTTTTATGGCTGAATAATATTCTGTTGTATGGTTATACCACATTTGAAAAATCCATCATTTGATCAAGATTTCCAGATTTTACTTTTTATTTAAATTATGGTTTTTGTTACAATTTGGGGAAAATCATTCCCCCCATCATGGTTTAAATGTCCAGATTGTTTTCCTAGCAACCTCTAAAGCAGTAATATCTGAACTTCTTTTTGTAGGTGACTTCGATAGTAAAATTTCTGTAGACAGTATTGCACCTCCCCTCTTCAAAGGAAGAGGGTTATTACTGGTGGGAGGCAGCTCCATCGTGCATTCCCAGACCTATAAAGTGATATTGAAGTTTGTCGTGGTAATTTAAGTCACAGAGTGCTCCCAACTAGCAAGATAGGCTAGGCTTATCACCTAATTAATGACTTTTAACATCAGAGACAAAAAATCAAAGTTTTGTGGGAACAGCATTTTCCATTCCTCTGTGAATTCAGAAATGCTCGTGGGCTGATTGCTGAGTGTGTGGGGGCTTTTATGCTCCCTCAGTTTCAGCTCAGAATATGGTATCAGCTGTTACTCTAGAGACCATGGTTTTAGTCCTGGAAGTCATTGCTGCCCGATTGGAAGCGAGTTCACCATGTTGTTAAGTATTTCTTGGGATCTTTAACCTCAAAGCGCATACATAGTTTTCTGTGTATTAGACATAGTGGGTTTTGTCCCTTTTGGAAAAGCCGCGTCTTCCTGGGAA
>NW_006434839.1:1907196-1916856 GCF_000325575.1 Pteropus alecto
TGACCCTGGGTGCTGTCCGTGTGGGCAGACGGCATGTCCTACTCATCTTTGAATCCCAAGAGCATCCTGCACAGGGCCTGGCGCCTATTTAATGGCTGTGACAGAAGATGCCAGCTTGAAAGAAGAGCATGGGTGGGGAGAGTTGGGTCATGGCTGCATCCCAGTGGGTTTTGTCTGTGTCGGGGCACAGTGCAGACATGGGGTGGGCAGCAGGGAGTGGCCGCTGACCTTGACCCTCCGATGGGACCTCTGCCAGATGCAGGACGGAAGGGCAGTGTCTGTCAGCCTAGCCAAATGGACAGGCTCCAGAAGCTTTGCACAGATTATGAGAGGAGCAAGGAGTTCCTTCCTGTCCCTGAAAGGCTTTTCAAGGCCCTCCTCCAGGATGAGAAGGGAGAGCCTTGGGGCCTGGCTTCTTTATAGAACCGGCTTGCTTTCAGCAGTGACACTCCCCAGAATCTAGAGTGCTGCGTTGTTGGGTAAAGGGACAGCTGAGCAACATGGGCAGGCTTGAGCTCCATCCCCTGCCCAAACACACAGTTTCTGGGACCTGTCTTCCCTTCGTTGATTTTCTCAGCTCACCAGTCCCTAACCTCCTCCTTTTTAATATGTTGCCCATGTTTGTTCTCCTTTTCTTCTCTTTCTCCCTCTGACCTCCCTCTCCTTGTTCCCAAGAGTTATATACACGTCTTAAAGCCCAGTCCTTTGATTTCTTGGGGGCAGGAGGGGAAGAGATGCCCAGGCCAGAACCTTGGACAGCCACCCTGTCATCTGGCAGGTAGATTGTCCTGGGAGAGAGGATAGGAATCTTGGAGATGTAAGGAGTTGAGAGAGGGATTCTCTGGAGGTTCAGTGGAAAAGAAATGTGAATCTCAATACTCCTCGAACCTCTACTCGTGGAGTTACCCCCTTTACATCAGGAGGGACCAGTCACGTGACATTGATGCTTTACAGAACAGCATGGCCCTTCCAGTCAGAACTTACCAATGGGTCGCATCTCCTAGTCACAATCACCTGTGCAACATCCATTTGTCCTCACGTTGAGAGACACAGATTACTGTAGGGACTTGCTATTGAAATAATACACCCTCATCTGCTACTTCAGTTCATTTGGATGTCAGACACCAAAGAGTATGATAAAGTTGCTACTTCTGCACTGAGGCTGCTGCTTTAGTATCCAGATGGTCCTTGTCATCTTTTAGGTTTGAGATTTTCAGTGGGATTCCTGGGTTTGCCAGGACCGTCTCCTAGTTTTCCATAGACCCGACAGATGACCTAGCGGCTAAGTGGTTTGTCCTCTTGGATTTGGAGCCAGTGGGGGAGGCTCTCTGTGCAGGATTCTGAAGCAAAGGACAGCGTGGGTTTATGCCCATCATTGGGGCCAGCAGAAGAGGAGAGTACTGCTGTGTGATATTAACACTTTGGTGGGTGGCTTATTTCTTATTTTAAATAAAATAACAATCCTCCTTTAGGGGCTGTTAACTCATCACAGGTTCTTAGAGAACCTGAAAAAGTGTCAGATTATACTGGTATTTATGTTTTACTTTTTTTCCTTTTGCTATAGAAGTCAAATACACTTATTAAACCTACTTTTAGCCAGGCAATTCAAAACCAAGATAGCTATAACTAACCGAGGGTTTGCAACCTACAGAACCACTTAACCAGGGAACACTAGGTAAAGGGGACTTCATTTGTTTGAGGTGAGTCCCCCATTTTTAGCTGGTTTTATGTTTTCTTAAGATATTTTGGCGACTTTATCACGCACACGTACACATGCACATACACGAGACGAGATTTGGCATAGGGTCTGAATCTGGGTGGACCTCCTGGGTCAGGGATTCTGAATGGTGCATTCCTGTCACCCCCCACTTCTGGATGGACTCCATCAGGGGTAAATAGTTTGGGATGTGGGCCCTAGATTTGCTGTCATGGCTCACTGAGTGTGCACCTCTGTTCCCCAACAGAGCACCTCTCCGTGCTGGCATGATGACAGTGTGCAGGCCGGCCAAGGGCAGCCACAGCCAGACTGAAAACCTGAGCTACGAACTGGCTGGCAAGTAAGAACTTTTCTCCCCCGAGAGTGAAGACGTTGTCCCAGATGCTCAGTCTCCTCCCTTTCTCTCCTGCCTTTCCCTCCTCACTAACCCCACTTCCCTGAGCTAAGGACGTGTCCTCCGGGTCGTCGTGATGCGCCTGCTGTGAACCATCCCCAGGAGCCGCTCGGTTAAGAACCCAAGGCCACAGTGAGCAAGGGGAGGTCTGACTGGTGCCCAGTGTGTGGAGGGGGTGATCTCAGGGCCACTTTGGGACCCCTATTTATGCATTCCAGTCCAGGGGTTATTTTCCTAACTACTAAGATGTGGAGGTTTTTTAAATTATCAGAGAGCCCTAAATCTTCGCAGCTGCATCTGTCCACATAGCCAGCTTTACCCATCTCTTATTAGCAGAGTTGTTTTCTCCCCATACGTTTTCCTCTGACACTCTCTCACACATTCTGCAAAGGAGCTGGCGACCACTGAGCTGTTCACAGCTATGCGCCCCAGTCCAGAGCCCCTTCTGAGGCCAGAGAAGTCTGGAAACAGGAGCTTAAGACATTTTGGGGTACAGCAACATGTGGAGAAGGTACTCTACCTTGGTTTCACCATCCTTGCCGCTCTTGCTTGAGCTTTGTCAGTCCAGTGTGGTGTTCCAGTAAGCCATCCTTTTTCCCTCTTCGGTTTTTAGATAGTGATTGTGAAGAGATTGTGAAGTCACACCAGATATTTGTGACCTTAGGCAATAACTATAATCATTACAGTAACACCAGTTACCACTTACCAGTATCAAGACTTATGATGTATGCTGTATTCTGGGCACACTACATATATTAACTCATTCATTCATTTATTTAATAAATATGACTTCCTATTATGTACTAGACACAGAAAACAAGATAAATTAGGCCTCTGCAATCCTAAAGTTCCAGTGCAGAGGAAAGAGACAGGGATCTTATTTTAAGATGGAAAAAAATGAAGCCAAGATTCAAACCCAGGTTTCTCTGATGCTCTATGATTATGTATTGTATCATCATTTGTCACTTAGCATGCACTAACCTGAACTGTTTTTATGTGTCCTATCTCTTCATCTTCTAATATCATTAAAGTAAGGGCTTTTGAACTCAGTAGAATATCAACAAACTGATTCTGATTCTGATTCTGACTAAAATCTGAATTCATACTAATGTCTCAGTGGTGACAGGAAAATTAAAAGATGTGTTTCTTTTCTGTAAGTACTCTGTTATGAAAGCTAATTGTTTATTTAAATAAGGAATTCTGCTTTGGTAGCCATATTTAATGTATGAAAATGTGTTTTTAATTTCACAAGTTTCTAATTTATGCTGAGCAACCAAGAACAGCAAAACAATTTACATTTGGAATAGAAAGCTAAATGTAACAGAGCGCGTGAAATTGCTAATTATTCATCTCTCGTGTAAACCTTAACTGGAGTTTCAGAATTCCTATATAGTCAGATAAGTGTACACATTCAGAAAATGTGCACCGCGAAGTTGGTCCATGCATGTTTGCTCATCATGGCACGTCTAAGATTACTGTGTTCAGCCATGACCTGTGCTAGTGGAAGAAAGTTTTACATTTCAAAACAGATATTCTCATTCTCATTAGACTAGCTTAATCATGTTTTTTTTGTTTTTCTTTCAAAATAAATTTTAACATCTTCATGGTACGAACTGACCTCCTGAAATCACATTCCGAGGCATATATCCCCACATGTACATTCTAGGCCAGAACTTTCTGCAGCGATGGAAATGTTCTGCTCCATTCAGTACAGTAACCGTTAGCCACATGTGGCTACTGAGTACTGAGTGCGGCTGGTGCAGCTGAGGGACTAAAGCTTTAATTTAATTCGATTTCAGTTTAAATAGCCACGTGTGGCTAGTGGCCGCTGTATTGGACAGCACAGTTCTGTACACAAGTGAAATTTGGATCTGCCTGTTGATTCACTCACTTGTTTATGCAACAAGATTTTCTCTGCCAGGTGTTGTTCCGGGTGCTAGGGAGGCAGCAGTAGCCAAAGCAGGCCAAATTCAAAACAAAACCAAACAGTCCCTGTCCTCATGGAGAGGCCCGTCCCGTAGGGCTCACGCTCTGGAGGAAGTTCAGTCCAAATGCATTCAATCACTGTGTCTTTACTCATTCAGATCAGGACAACTTTTCAAGCCCAGAATTAGTGAAACTTGATGACGTATGGCGTTGATTTGATTTTTAAATAGTACTTATAAAGGCCCATCGGTTGATTATAGAAGCAAAGGAAACTTAGACGATATAATCTATTATCTCATGACATTTCAACAGGGAAAAAACAACTAATAATAGTGATGATGACCACTTCAAATCTATCCTTTGGGAAAAGTTTCTTTTCTTTTCGTGACATGCTAGATGCTTCATGTGAGCTGGCTCATTAAATGTTTACAGTCATCACATTGTTACATATGTATTATTCTCATTTCACAGATGAGGAAACTGAGACACAGAGGAGTTCAGCAACTTACCCAAGGTCACACAGCTGGTCAGTGGTTGAGTTAGAATTTAAACCCAGGTCTGCTGGACTCCAAAATCCAATAGCTCCTTTCATTCCACCATACTATCTCCCCAAGAAAAATATTTCATGATTTTTTTTTAAATGGTAGTTTCAATGTTTGTGATTTGCAATTAGAATATAACATTTATATTAAGTTCTAGCAAATCTCTATGCCCAGCCAAGAATAATAGCCAAGAATCCCTCACCCAGTATTTGTCTTTCTTGTTCAGGGTCAAGGTAGAAGGTCCAAAGGCTGGGGAAGACCCTGGAAGGCAGCCACTTAGGTCCTCCATTCCTTTCCTAGAGACTGGTCAGGATTCGCCCTTCCGAAGAAGCCCGCTGGAAAGCCTCAGTAACCTGGTGCTGGAGTCAAGAGCAGACGGTTTCCAGCAGAACATGTTCAGCTCTAATATGATCATCAGCGACCCAGCTTCAGATCTCAGCGCTAAAGAAGCCAGCGGGGCAGGCAGGAGGCAGCTGGGCGGTGTTCAGAACCCCTGCTTTCCTGCCCGAGACAGGGCCCAGCACAAGTCCCTCAGCATAAAGGACAAGATATCAGAATGGGAAGGGAAAAAGGAGCTGTCCACTCCTGCACCTGGCAGGAAGGCAGATGGGCAAGAGGAGTACCTGGCCTCCTGTGTGATGGAGAAGAGAAGTGATGGAGTGAGGGCTCATAATGGAACGAAGCTGGACGCAGACAGCAAAGAGAATGAGAGGAATAAAAGGGTAGTGGGAGTTGGGGGACCAGATGCGGAGCAGAGGCCAGACCTAAGCCAGCCATCCAGGGAGCTGGCTCCCAGCTCGGGCAGAGACCGAGAGCCGAGGCCCGGCAAACAGCGCTTCCAGAACGACAGCCTCTCTGTGCTGAAGCAGGTCAGGAAGCTGGAGCAGGCTCTAAAGGACGGGTCGGCTGGCTTGGATCCCCAGCTACCAGGGACGTGTTACTCCCCACACTGCCTGCCAGACAAGGCCGAGGCGGGGCCCGCCCTCACTGAGAACCGTGGGGGTGGGAGGGGCTCAGAATGCAGGTCCCAGCACGTGGACCTGGCCCCGGAGCCAGCCCCCGAGGCTGTGGAGGGAAGGAGAGGCTCCTGCGGGAGGCCCTGGGACCACAGCCCGGAGAGTGTGTACAGGGGCCACCCACCAAAACCTTTCATCAACCCGCTGCCCAAACCCCGGAGAACGTTCAAACATGATGGAGAAGGGGACAAGGATGGGAACCCAGGCATCTGCGTCAGGAAGGACAGGAGGAACCTGCCCCCTCTGCCCTCTCTACCTCCCCCGCCCCTGCCCTCGTCTCCCCCTCCTTCCTCTGTGAACAGAAGACTGTGGAACGGGAGACCGAGACCCAGCACGGACCACAGGTAGGCCACGGCGACTGCCTGCGTAGTTTCTGCCACGTCGCAGCTGTCTGTCCTCAGCTTATTTGTTCGTTTTTAGTAAACCGATGGAGCTTGTAGTTAATCAAGACGATTCATGGCTTAAGATAGTTTATCGATGAAACCTAGAAACATGATAACTGATGCGCATGTTTTGTGTTTGTCCTCTGTCCTCAGAAAAGAATATTTGCTTTGAAAAATTACCCTTCGAGTATGATAAGTTCTTGTCATTCAGATAGTGAATCAAGAATTAAACGAAAACTTGTTTTAACACCGGCAGTCTACTAATTGGTGCTAATTGATATTCATTCTGGGACTACCATCCGTGGTAGTGCATGGTGCTTTGAATCTTTCCTGGCTCTTTTTTTCATATATGTCATTGGTATGGGCTCAGAAACACACTGCCTGGGTCTACCTTGGCCCTATTACAGTCTGTCTACGTGACCTTGAACAAGTTACTTAACCTCTTGAAGCTTCTGTTTCCTCATTTATACCTATAGATGCACACTGCCTGTTTTATAAACGTAAAAGAATAGATTAGCTAAGAAAGCATGTGAATGCTTGAAAATAAAATCTATCCTTTGGAAAAAGTTTCTTTTCTGCTTTGAAACCTAATTTCTAGTCCATTTTTGTAATGTGCCAGTTGGTTTATACCCACTAATGTGGAAACCCACTTTAGAGCAAAACTCCTCAAAAGAGTTGTCTATACTTACTGTCATCATTTCTTCACCCGTTTTTTTTCCTGATCTTCTGCAGTTGACCTCGTGCCACTTACCCTGAAGTTGCTCTTGACTAAAGCCACCAATGACCTCCATCTTGCCATACGGAATGTATACTTAATTTATACCAGTCTCCAGTTCTGTTCTTTTCTTAATTGACCTCTCTTGGCATTGGAGGAACAACTGACTCATGCCACCTTGAAACACTGTGCTCACCTGGCTTCTAGGTCACCCGCTTTCCTGGTAGTCCTGCTTCGCTGGCTGCGCCTTCTCAGCTTCATTTTCCTCCCCTCTCCCTTTACGTGTCAGAATAACACCCGGCCACCCCCCATACCCCCACTTACAACTCATCCACACCTCGTCCTGGGATCAGAACAGGAACTTCTCTCCTTCGTCTACACTCATTCCCTGTATGATCTCATCTAGTCCCACGACTTTAAATGTCAGTCACACACTTATGATTCCCAAATGTGCACCTCCAGTCCCGACCCCCTCCAGACTGGGTCTCCAGACTGGGTCTCCATCTGGTTCCCTAGTGGTTGGGACCTATCATGTCCAAACCTAAATTCTCAATCCAGGCCACCGCTAACCATCTCCTCACAAAATAATTGCTGTCTTGTCAAATGGCATCTCCCTTCGTTTTGCTTAGGCCAAAGACCTAGGGGCCATCTCCGAGCTCTTTTTCACACACCCCCATCTAATTCATCAGGAAGCCCTTGGCTACAGTTTTAAATGTTATCTTGAATTTCACTCCATCTCTTCCATTGCTATCATCTTAGTTATCTTGGATCCATCCAGTATTTTCCTTTCTCAGCAGCCAGACGAATCTTCTAGAAATATGAATTAGAGCATGCCACTCCCAACTCACCGTGGTCTATTAGGTAGGATTCTTTTGACTAGGGTATCTATTTAGGGTATCTATTTCTTTTCCAATACCAAACTGTTTTCATTATTTTAACCTCATAATATGTTTTGATATCTAGTAGAGCTTACAAAAATTTTTTATTGTCGGTAATAATCAGTCAGTTGGTTCTCTTGGACATCCTACATATACTATCATGTCATGAAAAAAATTACCATTTGGTCTCCTTTTTAATAATTATAAACCAATTTTTTCTTTATTCTCTTTTTTCAAAAATGTCTTAACTATTCTTACATGTACTTTCCTAAATGTTCTATATATCACTAGCAAATTTCACCACACAAAATATGTATTAGTTTTTTAAATTGGAATTCTGTGTATTTGCTAAGTTTTTATATTTTGTTGCCATTGTTAATGCAATCTTTTTTCTCATTATATGATTTTCACATTTAAGAAGACTATTAGTTTTTGTACATTGATCTTTTAAAAAACACCTTAAAGAAATTTCTTATTGTTCCTGATAGATCGTCTGTTGATTTTCTTGAACTTTCTATATGTAATCATATTGCCTGGAAAGAATTACCATTTTACTTTTTTCTTTTTAATTTATACCTTCAAATTCCTTTTCTTTTCTTACTGAATTGCACTGGATAGTCCTTTCAGAACAGGATTAAATAATAATGCTGACAGGAGTGGGGAGCCTTATCTTACCCCTAACCTTACCGATAATGTTTCTAGTGTCCCACTCGTAAGTACTCTTATTCGAGATATGTTTTTATGTCATCAAGGTAGTATTCATTTCTATTTCTTATTTTACTAAGAGTTTTAAAATTTGATGTTAGATTTTGTCAAATTACTTTTTGGCAACTTTATACAATCATATGGTTCTTCTCCTTTGACCTCTTAATAGCGAATTTATATTTTACTATTAACCCATCCATACATTTCTGGGATGAACTCGCATTTGGTCCTGGTTTATTATTCTTTTAAGGTACTACTAAATACTATTTGCTTATGTATAAGATTTTTGTCTCCATATTCCATAAATGGGACTGGTCTAAACTTGGTATTTATGGAACTACCTTTATCAGGCTTCGGTATCGGTGAGATCTATAGAAGAATTTAGAGAATTCCTTCTTTCTGTTCTGAGAACATTTGACTCCATCTCCAGCTCTACATCCTTTCCCAAACAGGTGCCAAGCCCAGAGCCCCAAGTACTCTGGTGACTTTCTGCTGCTGTCCCCAGTGCTTCCTAGCAGCAGCTCTTCACGCCCTTTCTGGGCTGTGCCTCCCAAGAGGTCCGCTTTCTGGGAAATTGGAGCATTCCACCTGTGTCCTCCCTGGGCAGACAGATCGACCTGGTGAACAGTTGTTCCCATCATCTTCTCTCTCTCAGCGACCATCTGCTCTTTTCAGTCTCCCAGCCTTTTCTTTAAAACTAGCTAAAGTTACTTAGTTTCAGCCCAAAGATGAAATTTTTCTTGGCCAGTTCAGATATGGTTGCATCAGCTGTGTTTTAAAGAATTTTGGCTTTGAATTTTTTTGTTTTGTTTAAAATAGTACAGTGGGGGTGATTAGGGCAAGATGTTCACTTTCTGCTCTTAAAAATTAAAGTATGCTCTTTATTGTGGTCCTATCTCGAAAAAAAGAAAAGGCTCAACTCTGAATTTGGCAGACTTACTGCCATCTCTGAGGCAGGAAAGCCAAGCCAAGATCGAAGAAAGAAATGATTAAGGATTTTGAGGTTATGAGGGTTTAGAATTACACAGCCGGGCTGTGCGCGTTGGAGAACGTTTCCAGCTTATTTTCATAGGCCAGTTAGTTCACCTCAGCAACGGCCAAACCAATGAGTTCAGATGCTCAGATTGAGAAAATGTGTTTTTCTCTTCTTTCTCTCTTCTTATTTTTCCCTTTCCTTTTCTTCTCTTTCCTCTTTTCTCTCTCCTTTCTCCTTTTCTCTTTCCTTTCTTTCTTCATTTCTCTAAAGCTCCAGGAAATTAAATGCAAGAACTTACTGCCTTCGATCCTAAAATGGAAAATGAGAAACCCTCAAATGTCAGGAAATTCCAAAGATAAGGTTCCTACAGCAGCATTAACTTGGTCGTGTATGTTTTATGGCATACAT
>NW_006434839.1:1916907-1918686 GCF_000325575.1 Pteropus alecto
ATTTTTTAAGTATAAGCAGCATCCTGAATCCCATGTATCTATATATACCCAAAAGGTTTTAACTTGAATTCAGACCTTTTATTTTAGTTTAATTTGATCACATGACAAGAGTTTTTAGATCTTTATGAACCCAAATAACTACATTGACCAAAATGATTGTTTTGGCATTATATAGATTCAGCCTTTCCTTGAGGATTTAGCATGAGACTTTCAGAACTTTTGAGGATGTGAAACCTCAGACAATATGTGACTGCCAAACCATACTGTGCTGTTATTGATCCCATAATCCCCATCTTCTACAGGACCGTTAGGGACCTCCATAACACTCTGGCTGGGCAGCAACCCTCAGCCATCAGCAGTTGAATGGTTAAAATTCACTTACTACGCTGTGGGCTGTCCCTGTCGTTATGAGCCTGTCTTAGTCAGCATGACATCCATGAGGAAACCCTAACTGCTATGTGTAAACACTGAATGTTCATCAGTGGATCCCTTCATGGATTATACAAATGCGTAACCACTATGCTGTACACCTGACACTAATGTAAGATAATAGTGAATGTCAACTGTCTTGAAAAATCAAAAAAGGAAGGAAAAAGGTGAAGAGGAATGAGAAGTTCAGACTTCCAGGCTATAAAACAAATAAGTCACAGGGATGCAGTGTACAGCATACAGAATATGGTCAATTATATGGTGATAGCACTATACTGTGTCACGTGGTCTCTGGCCTTATCATGGCAATCACCTCTCTAGGTATGTAAATGTTGAATAACTGTGGTGTGCACTTGAAACTAATACAGTATTATATGTTAGCTAGATTTTAATAAAAATCTTTAAAAAAAAACAAACAAACCCTGAATGTTTAAAATCTTCAAAGGGGCAAATCATTTGATTAATTTAATATCTAGAGCAAAAGTTACTGTGAAAGCATCTGAGAAGCTTGACTTTGTAAACTCATTTATTTCTGTTGTAATGGCATTGGGAAACAAAGATGAGGGTATCAAGGATAGTTGTTATTCTACATCAGGAGAGTGGTCGTCATGTCTTATTTCTCAATAGAAAGTAGAAATGGTTAGATATTAGACACAGTAGAGGATAGAGATAGTTTCTCTTCTGACATTTCTATTTTGGATTCAGGATAGAGAAAAGCAGAAGCCAAATGGGGTAGTCATAGTCCCCAAGAGGAGGTGCTCGACAGCAGAGTGCAAGCTAAGGGCCAACATAAGCGAAATCCTGCTAGCCCCCATTAGATCACCTAGTGGCGTGACTCCCCTCCCCCAGGGGTGTGGTGAGCTGGGCGAAGAGTTGCCCAGACAGGCAAGAAGAGATTCTGTGGCGGCTGGAGGTGGATGAGGGAGCCAGAACGTGGCATCCCTGGTTTCCAGCTCATCAGAATGATGTTTTACGTGGTGGCTAGGTCCCAGGCCATTTAAGCTTTCTTAACCCTTTCCTTTTTTTCCCTTTCCTTTTTTTCTGAAAACAATTAGCTGAAAACAATTCTGGAAGAAATGTGTTCAAAACAATTGCCTAAAAATTAGCTCTAAGAATAGAGCTGCTTTATTTGTTTATGTCATAGTTGATATCAATTGTAAGCAGTAAACGTGGCTGTTAAAATACTCATTCGCTTATTCAACCAACAGATATTTACCTTGAGCCTATGTAGTGTTAGACATGGGAATATAACAGTGAACAAGATGCTGAGACCCTGCCCTCAGGGGACTTAGGGACTAGTCACAGTTAGAAGTGCACAACTAGTTATGTAACCTCGGTGCTATGGAGCGT
>NW_006434839.1:1918697-1919544 GCF_000325575.1 Pteropus alecto
TGTCCTAGAACAGGGCCAGCTCAGAGGGGAAGTGACACTCAGACTGAGCCCTGAGGTTCCCAGGGAAGGAGGAAGGTGGGAGCTGGGGTTTCATTTTGAAGGCCCTGGGGCAAGAAAGACTTCAGCAAGCTGCAGGGCCTGAGTGGCAGGGAGTGGCCAGGGGGTCGGGAAGGGTGTGAGCCCAGAGGTCCTGGAGCCAGGCTCTGGAGGGGCCCTATAGACCAGGCAAGGATTGGGGCCAGTTACCTAAGAGGAATAGGAAACATCTGAAAAGTTTTAAGAACGAGAGACACATGATCTGATTTGCATTCTTAAGAGTTCGTCCCCACAACAGCATGGCGACAGGAAAGGGCACCAGTGACTGGGTGGGTAGCTGAGGGGGTGAGAGGAAGAGCAAGGAGGTATTGGGGTTACCCTGTGGCGTAACTGCAGTGGAGACCGAGAGAAGTGGGTGGATTTCATGAATGCTTTGCAGGCAGAGCTCTTGTTAACTAGTTAGAAGTGGGCAGTTAGGAGGGAGATTTGGACAGGACTTCTACGTTTAAGTCATAAATAAATATGTGGATGGATGGTCTTTGCCGAGATGGCAGCACCAGAGGAAGAGCTGGTCCTCGTCAGGGAGCAGGGGGCAAGAGTATGAGTTCAGTTTTGGATTTGCTAATTTTGAGATTCCTAGGCATCATCCAAATGGAGATGTGGGATGACCTCTTAAGTTAATATTTCATTTACAAAAATATGGAAGTCACAAATAACATTCAAAATACTACTTGAAATCATAATATTTGACATTGGTGTTTGATATTTGGATATTACATAAATTATAGCCCACTTCAGCAATCTTCAGTGG
>NW_006434839.1:1919591-1935540 GCF_000325575.1 Pteropus alecto
CCTGATAATTTGAGGGCCCAGGAAGCAAACATGGGCTGAGAGGAGGTTGCACCCCATCACCGGGCTGTGGGCTCCCAGAAGGCAGAGACTTCTTCACCAGCTGTGAGCTCATTTGGGACCCTCAGAAGGTGCTTATTAAGCATGTGGGCTGGATGTGGAACAGATGTGGAAATATTTAAATGCGAGAGAAGCCAATTTAGATGTGGTTATCATTAGCCTTTTGAAATTTCTTTTCCCTCAGTTAATTTGTAAATAAAGGTACTAAAACCTTTCTTCCCAAGCTTGATATTTTTGTAGACAAGACTTAGATAAGTGGTTGGATTATTTGTTTAGTCATATTTTTCCTATTCGGGGATCCTCATCACCTGCCTGAACCCCAAAACCGGAGGACCCAGTGCTTGGAGGCATTTATGCAGATTATAGAAATAGTGCTTGGGAAGAACTGTGCAAAGCCACTGCTTGTAAGTATGTTACCAATGCATAATGATGACACATCATACTTTGTAACTGGAACTCTCTCTCCCGCTGGCTCTAGAAACAGGGCATGTAAAGATTTCTGGTTTCTCCTTGATTTTGTATGTACCGTGGCTTTCAAGCATCCTGCATAGGAATTAGTCACCTGAAAACCAACATTTTAATATAGAAATGGAATGGCTATTTAAGAAAACTTGTATGAATTCTTTTGCAAACTAAATAATAGTTTTGCGATGTGAATAACTATCTCCTAATGAGTTTTTTTAAGGAAGTTTGTAATTTTTTTAAATTGCAATTTTCTAATGCCATTTAGACTGGTGGTACCTACTATGTGTTAGGAATGAAAAGCAAAGTATAGTTGAACTTTTACATTAGCATCTTGTTCTTGGAAATATGGAAGCATCATCAAAAAAAAAAAAACCTTTCAAACTATAGCCTGAAATGCCAGGGTGTCCGACAGCAGCCATTTGGATACAGGCCATCTCAGCCCAAAAGATAATCCAGATTGTGTTACATATGCTCTGAGTCAGTGAGCCATCCGCTGGGACTGGGAGAGCCAATAGCATGCAAACATCTGTATTGTTAGGGCGTTTATTATTAAAACATTTGAACTATTCAGATATTATTTCATAGGTACTTTATAATAATTTTTCATTTTCCGATTTGACCTATACAAACAGATACCTCAAGTGAGATTTTTTTAAAAATAAAAACAATTGTAGAGCTCTCTCCGTGGCAAAGCAAGATGTGACTGCCACCCTTTTCTAAAATCAAAGGCTGAGCTTAGCCAGGGTCATGCTCGCATTCCAGACAGTCAAGGATTTTTCTCTAAGCGGTGGCCACCTCTCTGTCCCTCTGCTGCCGGGAGTTGTGCTTCCTGACACTGTAGCAGAAACTGCCCAGCTCCCAAGAAAGTTATTCTTTTCTGTGAGGGTTCATAGCTTCCCTTCATAGCGTAGTTTAGTTACATTACGAGGGAAACAGAGGGCTTGTTGAGTAATTCACAGTAACACGTGATAAGGTTTTGTATGTAGAATTAGTTCAAGTTCCTAACAACGAACTCTGGAAACAACCCGTTTTAATTTGCAGACGGGGACTGCAGCTTTTCTCCCGCAACGCCTTGCTCGTTTGCTGTGCTCAGTCCTCTTAAGAGCTCCAGTCTCCAACCAGACTCCCTGGTCCACCACTTCCTCCCAATGTGACCTTAAGCAACTTACCTAACCTCTCTATGCCTCTGTTTTCTCATATATAAAATGTGGACAATGATAGTAATTTGTCACAAGGTTGTCGTAGAGTTCCAGTGTGCTCCAGGCAGAGCCCCTAGTCGGTACTGAATCAATACTGAATGAGTGATTCCGCGGTCTCGTTGAACAGTTTGCGTCTTTCCTAGCAAATCTCGGTTGGTCGGTCGTGGGTGTGCTGAGGGCTCCAGGTAGCAATCGGGTTAGCTCTCCAGGGCAAACCCAGAAGCCATGGCCCACTCCAGGAGTGACTTCACTCTGCCCTGACCGCAGGCCACCACACCTCTGTCCCCAGTCAGCCACCTGGCTCATACCGCCCTGGGCTAATGGCAACCCGGACTAGGAAATGTTCAGAGCGGGCTCACAGCACAGCGCATTTCTATCGGGAGAAGACAGACCAGATCTGCTTCCCGGCCACCGCCCTCCAGGCCCGTCTGCTGGAGCTCCAACGCCTAGCCTCTCCTGGCCAGATACCACACGGGGATGAGAAGGGGCTCACGGATTGGTAGCCCCTCCTTTGGGACATGAGCTTTTTGTTAGTAGGACAGGATCCTGGGGCACGAATGACAGTTTCAGCCTCTTTGGCCCGATGCAAGGCCACGGAGACCCAGCCTGGAAACTTCCGGCTTGGCCCTTCTTTATGCTGCTGCCCTAAGTGCGGACTTCAGGTTCCTGAAGGAGAGAGGGTGGGGTGCAGATGAGGGCTGACGATTCAGATGTGGAGATAGCGAAGTTGAGGCCCAAAGAGGAAAATGCTTGGGAAACACTCACAGCCCAGAGAGAGGAGGAAGAGAGGCCGGTGACAAAGAAGTGTCTGACAGGGAAGCAGAGTTAGGACAGCATTGCGCTGGCTTCTCAAACCATCTGGAGGGCCCGTGTGCTGCCGTTTCCAATCCTTTGCCGGACAAAACTATTGTAAAATATAATAAAAAAGAATTATCAGACAAACGAAATGAAAAAAGACAACACAAGCTTCTGTTTAAAAAAAATTGTTCCGTCAAATTGCTTGAAAAGTTTCTAAACATTTACTCTCAATATCTGTACTTATCAAGGACCAGTAGCAAACACAAGGCACACCAGCCCCTGCCCATAAATTGCACTTTGAGCACAGCTGCCTTACACTGTAGAGACCAAGAGGCGTCATGTAAAAAAAAAAGGACCAAGAAGGTGGTTAGGTTTTACCAGAAATTCACTGGCGACCTTTGGGGGACAGTTTCAGAAAGGAATGCGAGCAGATGCCAGGCCGAGAGGGTCAAGGAGAGAGAAGCCGTGAGGGGCGGTGAACTAGTTACGTAGGCAGTCAGGAGGTGTCCCCGCTCCTCCCTGTGCCCCTTAGAAATGCTGGCCAGCGAGGTGAGAAAAGCAGCGCTACCACGGTCATTGTTTCAGCTGAAAGTTTTCCTAGAGGAAACCTCTGCATATTTAAAGAAAGAAAGGAAGGAGCTAGTAGAGGAAAATATTTAAAATGCAAGAAATCCCCAAAGTTTGGAAAGCAGACAAATGGCCTCTGCCTGGTTCTGCCATCTCGTGGCTTTAATGCGTGACTTTCTCATCGAGGCCTTCCTGGTGCACCCATGATCTACCCACCTGAGCCCTCCTCGGTAGTCTTGCTTGCATCGACCGGTTCTCTTCCATCATTGAACTTAACCCAGTTTATCATCCTTTTCGTGTGTGAGCCACCTGATGTCTGTCTTCCTCCCTAGAACACAAGCTCTATGAGGCAGGGACACTGTTTTAGTCACACTCCTTATTTATCAAACCCCGAGCACAGTGCCTCCCACACAGTAAATGCTCAATGTAAAACATTCGCCACGTAAGTAATTAATAGTACCACAACAGTAATAGTGATAGCTAACATTTGTTGAGTGCTTGTTAGGTGCTAAAGACTGTATAAATATTCCCTTTTCTATTCTTCAGACAATACTGTGAGATAATCACCATTTTACAAATCAGGACACTGAGTTTCAGCCCAGTTAAGTGGTTCGTCCAAGTTTGTGAATAAAAGATCCCAGATCTGTATCCAGGTCCCGTTTAATCCTGGAGCCACCAGTGAGGCACCTTCCCCAGGGGCCAGAGAGAGACCAGAAGTGCAGGTGAAGAAACCGAGACACTGCATTTCTAAGTAGTCAGCTACAGATCACCACCTAGGGTGCTAGCATGTGAAGAACACTGTGCTAGACACCGACGATGAAAATAAGAGAGAAGAGTGGTGATTCCTGAGCCCTAGGGGGGCTGTGACCATCTGGACTCTGTCCACTGAGGGGTGAAGGGCCAGGAGCAAGTCCAAGCCAGCTGGGGGGTGTGCTCCATTCAGTGTGGAGGGACCGCATTTTCACGTAAGTTCCATTCAAGGAAGGACCAAGTGTGTTGAGCAGAGGTTCTGGACAGATCTGCTTGGGAGTAGAAGGTGAGCTTCCAGAGCCTGAGTGGGCCGGGCTGTTCTGCTCCGACTGGGAAAAAAATCTGGGTTACTTTGGAGAAGGAGAGGGAGGGAGAAGAAAACGGACAGAGGTGGAGTGAACCTGTGAGGCAGCTGATGTTTTGTATGTTGCACAATATGACCCATCTCATCACCTCCCAAGTATTCAGTAAAATTACAAAAATCATAGAAACTCTAGGTGAGCGGCTGTGTATGAGCGTGTGTGAGATAGTTGGAGAAGGGGCTAGACCTCGCCTTACGATGAACACCATCGGAACAAGGAGTGCTGTGTGGATTCAGGGTGGGGAGGGGATGGTAGGAAGCCACAGAATGTGCCAGGCCACAGACAGAGACCCGGCCACGTTTGCACAGATCTTTAAGCGGGGGTTAGGTGGGATATCTCATGGCTCTAGATTTCATTCTGATGATAACTTCTTGGGTGAGAGAAAAGGGGAGGTTCCCAGGCCTCTGGCCTTCCCTGAACTGGCCATCACGGTTCTTTCTGGTTATTAATGTGTGTTCTGTAAATATGGGAGAGCATTTGAAAAGTCCGGAAAAGTAAAAGTGAGGAGAAGCCACAGGCCATCCCTCAGTCCTGAGATAGCAGCTGTATTTTTTCCTTCATTCCCTGCTTTTTGTTTTCTATGTATGTTTGTTTACAAAGTCGGGACTGTATTTTATATATATACTTTGCTATCTTTACTTGGCCTAGTAACACAAACATTCTTTCAAGTAAAAGCCACATCTCACATTTGAAGATTTTTATATCTGCTTACAAAACCTAGAGTTGATTTCAGTAATAGAGATTTTCTCAAGGAAAAAGAAAAATTTTTTTTTGTATGTATTCCCTGGACCAGCCTAATTTGATTTGAGTTCTTGTTTTTTTCTCCCATGTGGTACAACCCAGAAAGTCCTATGAGTTTGAAGACTTACTGCAGTCTTCTGCTGAGAACAGCAGGGTCGACTGGTATGCACAGACTAAGCTGGGGCTCACGCGCACTTTATCGGAGGAGAACGTCTACGAAGACATTCTGGGTAAGAGGCAAAATGTGTTGGGGCACAGGTCTGCCTGTGAGAAAGGGGAGGGAGGACATGGGCTGGCCGCTTCCCCCCACACACATACACACACATAAACACTTGAAGACATACATGTACTCAAGTGAATGAGAGAGCAGGTAGGTGAGTGGAAGGTGAAAATGGGGTCAGAGGGGAGAGGAAGGGCTGGGGACAAACAGCTATGGAAGCGGCATGGTGCAGTGGGAAGCACTTGAGACCTGGAGCCTCAATATGCGTGATCGAATCTTGGCCCTGCTACTTATTCGCTGCATGACATCGAGCTGGCGACTTAACGTCTCTGAACTCCAATTCTCTCATCTTATGCTAAGGATGACGGCAGCTACCTTACAGGGTTGTCTGGGGACTGGAGAAGGTGGTACGTAAAGTACCTGGCTTATAAGTGATGCACAGTAAGTTTAGGGGTTACCGAATGAAAGAAAACTAAAGACCGCCATACTCTTTCTGAAACAACAGGAGCGTGGCAATCACAGAGCATCCAAATGCAGACTAAAGTGAGTGTCTGCTATTAAAACAGTAGCTTTAGCCTCGTTCTGAAGAATTCTTTCAGATTCCACAGTGTGGCTCAGATTCAGAGTGAGTTTGCGTTTAAATTCAGTAAGTTAAGTAATCTTAGAGAAAATCACAGTTTCGATTTGTGAGCTCAGACTAGCATCTGCGTGTTGGGGGTGGAGGTGGGGGAGGGGGGAAAAAGGAGCTGGTAAGAGGGGGAGACCCATACGTATCTACATGCAAGGAGCAGGTAGGGCAGGTACACACCTGCATACGGGCATGTAATCATCGATTCCAGGAAAACTCCATGGTCGGTGGACACACGAGCATGGAGGAACGTACTTAGCTGAGCTGTTCGCATTGCACCATACACTGTTTGAACTTCCATGTCCAAGCTGGGGAGACGAATCCTGCCCAAGCGGCAGGCTCCTCAAACCCCAGGCAGGGATGAGATCTGGACTTAGCAGTGTGTGCCTGACAGGGGAGCTCTCATTCACGAGGAACAGAAAACCCGGCTGAAGCAGTTAAGGGGCTTGATTGGCTCCTGTGACTAGACTGGCTTTTTCTTCCTTGTTTCTTATACCTCAGGTTAGCTCCATTCTCAGCAGGTTTCCCTGGTCCCCACGATGCTGCCATCAGCTCCCTGGAGCGGGGTTCTGTCTGTGTCCTGCAAGTCCCAGCAACAGTCCCGAGGTTCACTCTGGCTACAGCAGTTTAGGTCCCGTGCCCACCTTCCGAGCCCAGGGATACCACGCGGTGACTGGCCTAGATTTGGGATTCTGAGCCTTCCCGGAACTGGTCGCTGAGGCAGGGACTCGGGGAACTCTGAATGGCTAAAACCCTGAAAGCCAAGTGCATCTAAGAACGGGAGACAGGGTTGGGTTGGGGGGAGTTCCCCAGTGGGGATCGGGTCTGGTACCAAGAGAAAGGACGAATGGATGGCGAGACATCAGACATCCCCACAGGAGAGGCTAGGGTATTGGGCTGATCCGACAAGGAAGACCTGCTCAGTGTTCCCAGTTCCTGACCAGTTACTTCTGACCACAGATCCGCCAATGAAGGAAAACCCTTATGAGGACGTTGAATTACATGGCCGCTGCCTGGGGAAGAAGTGTGTCTTGAACTTTCCTGGCTCTCCCACCCCTTCCATCCCTGACACACCCACCAAGGTATGAGCCCCCCAGAGAAGTGTTGGGGGAGGGGGGCGAGGGATCCCCAGCACCATGACCCGAGCAGCCTGGAGTTCTGGGTTACACGGGAACGCTGGGCCATGCGCACAGAGGCTCCAGGTCTGTACCTTAGCTGCCTGCCTGCGCTTCCCGCCTCTGGTGCTCCTGGAACTCCGCTCCACGAAGCTGCCTCAAGTATCATTGTCACATCTGCTGGATGGGGAACCTCCCCAACTGGGTAAATAACGTGTCGTACAGCCATGCTATACAGCCATTAGGTAGAATGTCCTGACGTAAAACAAACTCTCAAGTATAGACCTGAAAGGCATGGGGCAGAAGCAGTATTTTTACAGTACACCGCCACGTGTGGGGTTTTTCAGTGGAAGAATATGCATCACGTAATTTCACCTGTTTGCACATGGTGAAGAAGATTTCTGTAGGGATTCCTAAGAATGCGTCAGTGGGTACCTCTGCGGAGTTGTTGAGTGCCTGAGTACCTGGAGGTCAGGGTAGAGACTGGCATTTTTTACAGAATATCCTTTTGAACCTTTCGGAATTATGTACATATGGATAATATAACTATATTCACGTACATGATCATTTCAACCCTTTGCCTGTAGGACTGAATTCATTCCTTAGCAGGGCATTCCTCTTCCTTCATAATTGATCCCCGAGCACCCATTACTACCTAGTTCCCCACAGCTCCCACCTACAGAAAGCTCCCCTCCAGTGAGAGCCTGCTGACGGCCTCTCTGATAGCACAGGCCCAGGATCAGCAGACCTTTTCTCTAAAGAGCCAGAGAGCAAACATATAACCTTTGCTGTAAGTACTCAGCGCTGCCATCGTGGTACAAAGCAGCCGCAGACAATGTGCAAACAAATAAGTGTTGCTGTGTTTCAATAGAACTCTATTTATGGATACTGTATTTTGAATTTTATATAATTTTCACCTGTCGTAGAATATTTTTCAGCCATTTAAAGATGTAGGAACTATTCTTAACTCATGGCCTATACAAAAACAGGTGGTGGGCCTGACATGGCCCAAAGGTCGTAATTTGCCCACCCCTGTGTTAGCTCATTTCTACCTCTGCTTTGACTCTCGCCTGGACCTCCCTCTTCCCATTCTTTAGGGCTCAGCTCAATCATGTCTCCTTCAGAAAGCTTCCAGGCCGTCCCAGGCCCGGGACCTCTTCCCCTCCGCCTGCCTATAACACTCAGTGGGCTAAAGCATTCATTTCACACCAAATTGTATGTACTGCCTATGACATCTCTTACTCTGGTGATGTAAATTCTGATTTAAGTCATATAATATATCTTAGAAACATCTCCCCAACTAGACTGAAATTCCTCAAGGTCAGAAAATATATATTCTATTTCTTTGTGTCTCCCATAAGTAGTTGTTATACAATGTTTAGGTATTGAAGACATTAAATAAAGGCCAAATCCAGGCTGTGTCAGTTTAAATCCCATAGCAAAGGCCTAAGAAACCATCTTCCTGTCTGGGCACCTGTGAGGTCAGCACTTGCTGGCGGGTGGCTGGAGTCTGTCTGCACACGAGGCACCCCTTTGTGCTTGACAGTCACAAAAGGAAGCTTTCTGCCACCAGTCTTCCTGAAGAGAATTGAAGGCAGAACCTATCGTGAAGGGTGGATCTTACAGACCCAAATCAATTGCTGTAATACTTGCCAAAACCAATTAATTGTTCTTTTCTCCTCCTGTGGAAAGGAGTATCATCATGAATAATTCATGACAACTGATGATTAACAGTTTCTACTTGCGTTTGAAATGTATTTTTTGTGTTTTCATTGGAATATGGAAAATGTCTTCAACATTTAGGAAATCCTTCATTTCCCATAGTGGGTAAGCCTGGCTTAGAAGAAGGGAGGGTGCACCCCGACTCAGCCCTCTTGTTCTACTCAGCTCTACTCCACTCTCCACTCCACGTGAGGAGTGAACTACATCTTACAAAGGAAAACGTGAGCCTACGGTAGCTCTGCATTCAGAGCTGGTGCTGCTCCCTAATACTAGAGGAGAAAGGCCTGGCCCTTTTTGTCTCCATCCTGCCAGGCTAGGAAGAAACTAAATCCTCTGTCCCCCAGACAGCTAAACAAGCAGGTAGTCATGTCAACGAAAATTTCAAGTCCAGCTGCCCAACACGCAGGACTGGTCGCCACTGATCGTTCACACTCGCTCCGCTGCCCTCCCACATCTGGGTGTGTGGTTTGTTCCCCCGTTCTGGGGGACAGCTGCAGACTTTCCTACTCTCTCCATTTAGTTCTTCAAATATTCATGGAGCCTCTGCCACATCTGGGCTGCATCTGGGACCTTGGAACTTACTGGAGCAGTCCCTCTGTGGCGACCTCCTCTACCAGCCACAGATAGGTCCTAAGAGACCTTTGGGGATTTTCACTTAATTAGATCCTGCCTCGTTCCAGTAGAGAGGAAAAGGTCAGCTGGACAGACTTGCCTCGGAGAGAAACAGACGTGCAGCTGGGGGCGACACTACCGCTTACAAACCCACAGTGCGAGGCCCTGACACAAGACCGTGCTGCCCTTGCTGGGTGCTACCAGCATCCCCACCCCTTGAATGGCACACCAAGTACGGTGGGAACTGATTTTTATAATAAAAGACATCTCTGCTAATATAAGATGCTCTTTTTTACTTATCGATACTTAAGAGGAAAAATGTATCGCTGACATTCTCTGCTGGCCTAGATAGATCACACGCACCATCTCCCACCAACAAAGCAGACATCACTTAGCCATAGCTCTGAGAGGCAGTGTCCACTCCCCTGTGCAGGTTCCAGAGCCCAACTGCCTCCATTCAGAACTGGCCTGGGCCACTTGTTAGCTCTATGACTTTGGGCAAATGATCTCATCTACGTGCATCAGTTTCTTCACTGTTAAAATAGGACCGATTGTAGTATACTCCTTTTAAGGGGTCTTATGAAAATTAATGAAATTCATACTTATAGACCATTTAGACTAGCGCTTGCAACAGCAGTACTATTTACGTTTGCTAAATATATAGAATTATGCTTTTCAGTAAATGTTCTTTTAAAAAATTAACCTTATTTTCTGAAAATAGAAATACATTTTCATTGTAAAAAATTTAAGAATACTGAAAAGTATACTGAAGAAAATAAAACTCATCTGTAATAGGGGATTTTTGTTTTTTCTTTATGCTCACTTACATTTTCTTTTTGTATAATAGATTATTATGTGTATGTATATATACGCTTATATTTTTTCAGGTCTTTTTTTAAAAAATTGCATGTAATCCCAACACCCAGAGATAACCACTGCTAATACTTTGGTTTATTTCCTTCCAGATTATCTCACATTGCCTGTGCATGTGTACATTTAAAAGAAAGACTTGGGATTATGTTGTATAAACAGTTTACTGCTCTTTATGCATATTCATCATTAAGTATGTCCCCATATTATTAATTTGTTTTTAAAAACAATTTTCATTGCCTAGATGATGTTTCATAATTTTAAGGTAATGTCATTAACTTCGCGTAAAGTCCCAGTTGTTGGAATGTGCATGTATGCCTTTCCATGTGTTTCTATGTATGTATATTTAAGGGAGTGTTTATGTATTCATGTGAATATGAGTACCCGTGGGCATATATGAACAAATGTGTATGTCTGTGTGAATGACATCTGAGCACGTCTTGGGAGGAGGCCTCTGTGAAAGAAAATAGGAATGAGGTTGCAATAGAGGTAAGGAGGAGATGGGAGATTTTACATCAAGGATCCTTCTAGTCTCCTGCCATCAGTGTGTCCTGAGGCAGTGAGATAGGGACAACAGAGGGCAGGAAGGAGTTAAACCATTAGCCGCCATTCACAGACAAGAAGGGTGAATGAACCCTGGCTTGAGTCCAGGTCAGCTCCCTCTGGGGCTGCACACAGCTTCCTTGCAGCCCCCTCCTCCCCACGGAGATGCCCCCTGGCCAGGGCCCATCACTCTTGGTCTCTTGAAACAACTCAAGAGATTTCAAAAGAGGGTCCTTTTCTGTTTTTCCCTTTTGGACACTACATATCTTTTGTTGGGTATGAGTCCAGAATCTATAAGATTAGGGAGAAGTCTGTGTGCCCCTGTGACAGAGCCAGTCCCCTCCATTGAGTTTACTCCAAAGAAACACAGTGGGGTAGACATGTTATCATCAGGGCATGTTGGTGTGAGGCTCTCCCATCAAAAGCTGGAGTCTTCACTGGACCACAGTCTGACACAATCATCCTTGGGGTCTTAGACAATGGATTCTCTTTTCTACTATAGTTCAGGTTTGGCAAACTACTGCTGGTCACTTGGTTTTGTAAATAAAGTTTTATTGGAATACAACCATGCTGACTCGTTTACATATTATCTGTGGCTGCTCTTGCATTCTAGTGGCATAGATGAGTAGTTCTGACAGAGACAATATGGCCCACAAAGTCTAAACAATTTACTCTCTGGCTTTAAAAAAAAGTTTGCTGACCCTGCTAAGTCCAAACTTGTACCCTCTCTTTCAAAGGCCTTCCACAGACAATTCGATGTCTTTACTGTTTTGTCATCTCTTCCATCTGTTTCACGGCACTCGCTCTAATCCATGAAGACTTTCTTTATATCTCATTTGCTCTTTCTCACCTCTGTTCTCAGATTGTGCTATATACTTGATAATACTCTCTCCATAGCCCACTAAGTCCTCTTTCTATCAGTTAAGTTGCTACTGAAATTCCACACCCTCATGAAATCTCCCTGGACATTTGGTGGCTTATTTGGGGGCGTTCTAGGACACGCTGGGGCCCTTTTCTCCAGCAGTGTGACCACTGGTAGATGCAGCCCACACACAACCTCCACCAGTTCTAGACACCTGTTAAAACGTTGTGTGTTTTGATTCCTTTCTGTTTTCTTTCTTCTTAGACTTTTTCATAAGTCAGATCTTTGAACAGACATTATCACAACCTAAATCTCTAGTGAAAACAGATACCTGCTTTTTGCCAATAATTCAATATGGGATTCCAATGCAGTGAAAGAGTTGGGACCATTTCCTTGGGTTTCATTGCAGATGAAATGTGGTTTTTAAGAAGACTTATGATTATTCCTTCTTCTTGTGCTTGTTTAGTTATTAAAATGCCTGTAGTGAGCAAACCAGGTGGTCTCTTCCTCTGCTCAGGGCTTGCAGCATTAAGCAATTAATTGTTCCCTGAAGACCATGTCAAAACAGGGGAGCAGGCCACTGAGGAAGGCTACGCGTCTTATTCCAAAAATCTTCAGAAAAAAAAAAAAGGTTCTGGAGTTATTGTTACTATTTGGAACCAAATAAGAATGGAGAAATCAATGGAACAAAATAAGCCTATTCTATGAGAGTTTAAAGTATGATAAATGTGGGCTTATAAAATCATAGAAAAATCATTCATTAAAGGAATAGGGATAAGTTAGCTTAGAGGAGAAATCAATTTAGACTAACAAACAATAAAATAAATTTGTGATGGATTAATGAATAAATTATGTTCAAAATAAGCTAAGAAAATCCAGAAGAAAATGGAATTAAATATTTATTAAACCTCTAAAAAGATATAGATTTTTCTAGGCAAAGATTAATCACTCACAAAGGAAAGATGAACAAATTTTTTATATAAAAATGTTATGTGAAAAATTCCACATAACCAAAATAGAAATACAAACAAACCACATGGAAAAAATACACTTGCAGCAAAACTAAGAGTTAATATCTGATATGTAGAGAGAGTACCTCCAAATTAATAAGAAAAACACTAGGATCCCAAAAGATAAATAGGCAAAGAACCTAAACAATACACTTAGGAAAAATGCAATTAGCACATTAAAGTATAAAAAAGTGTCATGCCATAGAGGAAGGAAAAGAAATAACTTATATGGAATGCCTGTTACCTATTAGGCACTGTTACATGCTGTATATGCTTTATCTCTTCTAATTCATTAATTAATTTTTTAAAAGACTTTGCAGATATATAGTATCCTAAAATGTGAATCTTGGAAGTACCTTTAGAAAACGTGTAGTCAAAGTAGATTTTTAATTTTTTTATTACTATTTCTTATTTTAGTGAATAGTTAATCATTCATATGGTTCAAAATTTAAGAAGTATACAATGTAAAGTCTTCATTTTGCCTCAATCCCTCTATTTCTGTCCCACAGAGCAACCACTGTTAGCTTTTTGTGTATCCTTCCATAACTATTCCGTGGATATACCAGAATAGCTCCTTAAAACACACACACAAACACACACGGCTGTCAGCAAACTATACCAACTATTGTACACCTTGCTTTTTTGCTTAACGATACATGTCTGAGAGAACCTTCATATCAGTACATTAAGATTTTTTTATGCCTGCATTGTAGTCCACTATATGGACAAAAACTTATTTGATGAGCCTCTATTGATGTACATTTAAGTTGTTTTCAGTATTTTGTGTTTGCAATATGCTTTGCCCAGTATAACTTTCCTTGTACAATACATCTTAGCACGAGTGTGAGCATATCAGGAGGGCAGATTCCTAGAAGCAGAATTGCTAGGTGAAAGGGTATACCCATTTGTAATTTTATTGATAGATTACCCTCCATAGAGTTGTACCAATTTCCGACCCCACCAACAGTGTATAGAAGTGTGAAAGTGACTGTTTTCTTCACTTTCATCAATACAATTTGTCAGTTTTTTTATCTTTGTTAATCTTTGAGTGAGAAATGTTTCTTCAATAGAGTTTAAATTTTCCTTTCTCTTACAGTGTAGCTAAGACCTTTTTTATATATATATTTAAGAATCATCGTATTTCCTTTCTACAAACTTTCATTCTTTTGCCTGTTTTTCTTTTGGATTGTCGATCTTCTCATTTATTTGTAGTCTGTATTAGAAAAATGAGCTCTATAAGTTCCATTTTTTTTTTTTAACCACTTTTTTGTTTGCCTTTTGACCTTAAAGCAGCTCATTTTTAGAAATAAGACACTGAGGACCAGAGAAGTGAAATTCCTTGGATAGGAGACACTCAGCTTGCCAGTGGCAGAGTTAGAGCCAGACTTAGGTCTTGTAAGTCCCAGTGCAGCGTGTCTTGAATTGTCTTGGATGAGTCGGGATGTCTCATCTGTAAAGCTAAGGGATTGAGCCAGGCGAGTTCCCACTTGTCTAAAAAGTGAGACTGAATTAGATCTGTGTTTTTATATCATACTAATTTTCCATAATTGGGTGATAAGCATTTATTGAGCACTTACTAGCATAGACAAATCCATTGTAGTCTGAGGACATACTCTGGGTAGCTTCCCTCCTCCACCTCAAGTGGTCTCCGTCACTGGCACCCCCTGTGATCTCCCAGTAAGTCCTTTTCGTATTAATGTACCTTCTTTTCTCCTTTCCCTGCACAGCAGCCATTGTCCAAACCTGCTTTTTTCCGGCAAAATTCAGAGAGGAGGAACTTCAAACTGCTGGACACTAGGAAGCTGAGTCGGGATGGAACTGGGTCCCCTTCCAAAACCAGTCCCCCCTCCACCCCCAGCAGTCCTGACGACACTTTCTTTAACCTTGGAGATCTGCAGAATGGCCGGAAGAAGAGAAAGCTACCCAAGGTAAGGCCTGCAACTAGCTTTGTGTTCAGAAATGCACCCCCCGCATCTTTCCCTGCAGAGGAGTCTGGGCAGAGGACAAATACCTGCTTTGTCACAGGCCAGGTGGGCATGGTGTAGCCTGCAGGCTGGGATGTGTGGGCCTTTGCCATAATAATTCTTGTGGTCCTGTAGCCTTCCTCTTAACCATCCTTCTCTTTGCCTTAACTACTCTTCTGACCCTGGACAGTGTTTCCAGTACCCAGCCTCAAAAGGCCACATCCTCCTCCTTCATGGCCTGAGAAAGTCGATCCATCCACCAGGCTCTGACTCAGGCTCCACCAGCACCCGCTGCAGAGGCAGCATCGTGCGAGGCCTGTGCTCGAGGCAGCACTTGTCAACAGTACACCTTCCCTGGCTCTCCTCAGTCCAAAGGGTAAAACACTCCCAGTGGCTTGGATGTGCATCCTCATGTGTCCGCTACTGATTAAATTTCCTTTTGCTCACTTTCAACCCCGAAGTGCTGGTCACTCTCTATTGTCCATTTTGGTACCAACTTTCTACAGGAACTTTTAGAACAGGAATTCTTAATTTCAGAGGCCAGGGGTAGGCTTTAGAGGATCACAAAACCCATAAAATTGTGTGAAACTTTGTGTGGGTGAGTTCTGGGAGGTGGGGGTGGGATTGGGGATTGTCTGTAGATTTCACTGGATTTCTCAAAGTGACCCATCGACCTAAAAGAAAGTCAGGGGACATCTTCACAAGCTGGTCCCTCCTGATGCAGTTTGGTTACTCAGCATTTTGAGCTGTAACTTCACCCAATCACCCCTGCCTTCAACATTCTTATTCTAGTGAAGATAAGTCACCTTGGCCATCAGAGTGCATTCTGAAGAGTAAGGGTCAGGTGCTGGACAAAGTTCTAACGTCTGCAGACTGGCGACAGGGGTTTTAGGCGGAAGAGGGGGAAGATGCCATGCTTTGTCTTGTCGATGGAGGGCAGAGAGAGGGGCCACAGTAGGAGCCTCACTTGTCCCCTTCAAGCCCTCCTGGTCCTGCCCAGCCCTGCCTAGGGCACAGTACAGGCTGCATATGGTTTGATCAGTTTTCTGAAGGAATTCCCTCTGACGCACGGACCCCTGTCTCATTCAGCCCGGGCAGAGTCTCTCCCATGTCTCCCCTTGACTGCCTTCTAGTCGCTGTCCTGTGCTGTCATGATAGCTGCTCATGGGACCCCCAAGCGTGGGATCTGGAGCCACTCCATTAACTCCCCTTCTGCTTGTTCTGGCACGATTTATACATACTGTTGTTGTCAGAAACCTGCAATTGTGGAATAATTAAAAGCGGCTATCAACACCTGTACAACCTCATGATTATCTTAGCAAATTAAATAGGACTAATAAAATGAGTTAGCTGTTAGGATAGAGCTTTGATACAACTCCAGGTTTGAGTCGCCATCTCTCGATAAGCACTCCCTCGCCTGCCCCCATGCCTTTACCCATCGCTTCCCCCATATACTATTTTAAT
>NW_006434839.1:1935562-1940807 GCF_000325575.1 Pteropus alecto
GGGAAAGAGACTGTGTGTGCTTACTTTATGTAGGAGTACAGAGGTGGGGAGAAAGATAGAACTCTTACTGTCCCTTCGTTTGTGTTTAATTTGCAAATGCACCAGTTTATTCCCTCTCAGTTTGCTGCCTGACATCAAAGTGAGGCGCCACCACTCAAAGGGCACACGGGCTTTCTAGCAAGTAGGCTTTGACAGGCCCGATCAAAGCCGGAGAGAAATCAGCATGTTTTACCCGTCACTTTTACAACGACAATGTCTTATTAAAACTTGAAACATAAAGGTGAAGTACAGAGTTCTCTACAGAAGCATTTTAAAAGAAAACAAATGAATAAATACAGTTGTTAGAAGTCTCATTAATCCTGTTTTACCACTTGTTATTTACTCTTAACCTAGGTTTATCCCCACGCTTGGGTATCGTTTATTTCTTTCAAAATGCTCTGAATCCCTTACTTGAAGTCAAAGATTCTTTGCCAGGCACATCATGACTTCCCTGTTTTGGGACCTTAAACCATCTGCTCTCCAAACCCTGGCTCTGTGTTTTTATCCAGCAAGAAGGACCGAGTGGCCTATTCACAAGTGGTCAGGCGGTCGGCTGGTTGGTTTTCCTTCGCTGCCTCTGCTGTAAGAGTCCCTCCTGACAATGTGCTGCCTCCCTTGATCTCCCCCTGCCTCGGCCTGAGAGGAGTGACTGTCCCCGTGGAGTGGAAAGAGAGACAAAGACCGTCCTTCTCTATGTTCTCTTGGCAGCCTTGTTCTTTCATTAACATGGCAGCCAGAACAGAGCAGTTCATTACAGAGCAGTGTGATGTCCTCGGGGTTCATGGGACACTGTGACATCTGTGTAAGGAGAAGTGGGCTGGACTGGCCTGCTGTCACATCCCGCCTCCCTCTCAGTGCTTCAGTAGGTTTGCGTACAGTCTCTGTTTCTTTAGCAGCCACCACAGGCAGAGTTAGAGATTGGTGACTCTTTGTCTGGAACAGCCCATCTTTCAAATGAACTTATATTTTTAAGCGTATTTTTCAACTCGAAAAAAAGTTTCTAAAGAGGCCAATACTTCTAGTACTGAACACTTTTAAAACAATAAAACTTATCTGCTGTTAAAGTACAAGTATGTGAAAGCATGGTTAAAGTTTCTCTGGGGAAAATTTTTTTAAATAAAAAGGAGCACAGATTTATTGACTGAGGTGTATGTGGCTTCCACTTATTCCATGACCTGATTTAAAGAGACAAACCTCTGTCACATGATTTATGCTACTCACGTAGCACTCATGAATGTCTTGTATGATAGTAACACATCTCAGTCCTCCCTGTTAGCTCATAAACTCCCTGAGAACAGGTGCCTATCCCATAAATCTTTTTATCCCTCGTAGCTCCTAGCAAAATCCCTTGTACACAGTAGTTGCTTTGTGTTCAATCAACATTTTCACAATCTACAAATATTTATTGAGTACCTACTGTGTGCCAGGCACTATTCCATCCCATACAGGTAGTGTTATAACATATACAAAAATGACACTAATCTCTCCCCTTGGGGAGCTTACATTCTGGCATTCAGCGTATTCGAGTAAGGAGAAGGTTGTTAGCCATCATAACTCTCTTCTCTCTCATTATTTTTGGATGTTATAGGGGATATTTTGAATAGGTTTAAAAATTTCCTCCTCTCCAAAAACTCGTTTGTTCATTCATATTTTAAAAACTGTGGTAAAATATACATAACCTAAAACTTACTATTTTAACCATTTTTAAGTGTATATAGTTTGATGGCATTAAGTACATTCACACCATCCACCTCCAGACCATCTTGTCTGCCCAAGCTGACACTGAACCTGTTAAGCCAACTCCCCATTCCACCCGCCCCCGCCCCCGCTGTAGTCCACTTTCTGTCATCATGCATTTGCCTATCCTACCTCCCAGAGTAGAATCATATGATATTTGTCCTTTGTGGCCGGCTTATTTCACTTAGCACAGGTCCTCAGGGTTCATTCACGTCGGAGAGTGTGTCAGAATTTCTTTCCTTTTTAAGGTTGAATAATATTCCATTGTGTGTATGTACCACATTTTGTTTATTCGTTCTTCCACTGATGAGCATTTAGGTTGTTTCCGCCTCTTGGCCGTTGTAAATAATATTAGCAACTCATTCAATGGCATCTTCTGTGGGAAATGGAAGTTACTGTTCGTATTCCAATGATTAGAACGTCCGCAAAAAGAACCAAAGTCCAGTTCAGGAGTGTGAGCTCTCAAGGAAGTGGCTGGTGTCTAAGAGCAAATGTGAATAACTGCTGCCCAGTAGGGATTTGGTGGTGAAGGCAGAGACCTCATTCAGATCAGATTCATAGTTAGGGACAAGGAGTCATACAGAGAGCTGCAAGGCCAGGGCTGGGCCGCCCATCAGGAGCCAGGGTACGCAGGTGTCTGAGGTTATGACAGGGCAATGTCAGTAACACTCGGCAGAGCTAGAGGGATGGAGACCTTGAGAATAAGCCACCTGCCCCCTGGGCAGGCCAGTGCTCCAGCCTGCGGAGAAGAGCTGGTAAGCTGCTTTAGAGACTGGATCAGAGTTGCGGAGGACAGAGATGGGGACTGGCCACAGCTCATCCACTGCACCCACCTGGCTACGCAGCACCCACTTTGCCATAGCATACCCCTTCTCCTTTTCTTCTCAATATATGAAAGATTTTAAAACTCTTCAAATCAGCTTACAAACACAACTCCCCTTCAGAACCACTAGTTGATTTGCCTCAACTCTGCGTGGGTAGACTTCCCTTTCTCCCCTCCAGGTGGAACCCACAAGGCTTCCACTCCTGAGAGTTGCAGGCGGTGCTGTGAAGCCTGGCAGGAGGGGACCCAGGGCTTCCATCATGAGATGGTCCTGCAGTAGCCAGCCTGGGGAGCGCGCTGCTAAGTAGTGGTGTGTACTGGGTAACTGCTTCTGAGCACTGGGAGATGTCATGAAAGGCCCAGCACGTCTGGAGCGAGTGGTTCTCTGCAGAGAGGACAGCGTGCTGCGTGCGTGGCACCACTCTGTGCAGAAAGGAGGACCCGAGACCCACCCTACTCCCTGCTCCCTGCGCCCTCAGGGCTGCTCAGACGTTCTTTGGCATGGTTCCTGTGAAAGGGGCCCTGCTTGGAAGCTTTTTATTTGCTGTCTCTTCCTTTTCTTGTTTTGTTTTGGGGGCAAAAGCTCTTTCCCAACCCACAGTGACATTGCACTATCTGACGGGGAGCAGCCATCAGACCATTAGCTAATGAAATGGTCTCCCTCTGTGTCTCAGCTGGATGCATTAGCGCCTTGAGACAACACCGCTCGGACATCAGTGAGGCTGGCAGCCCCCTTTAGTGTTCTTGACAGCCCTGTTCCTGTCTGGCAGAAAAGAATGATTGAAAGGCGCCAGTGGGCCAGTGGGAAATGTCTCCTCCTCCCCCTTTCCCTGCCCCTCTGACATCCTGGAAAAGAGTGGGCAGCGAGGGAATCCCAGCTGCACACAGGGAGGAGGCTGCTAACACGGCCGTTTCTTCTCCCGATGTCTGGCAGCTGGTGTTGCGAATCAATGCCATTTATGAGGCCCGGAGAGGAAAGAAACGAGTGAAGAGGCTGTCCCAGTCCACAGAGAGCAACTCAGGAAAAGGTAGGAACCCACCAGCCCCCCACTCCACCCCCCCACGTCTGAAAACAGATTCTTCCTAGAAGCGGCTTCCTGTTGTTTTGGGTTGGCTCACTAAGGAGAAAAAGTTGATGCTTTGTAAATGTCTCTACTGTCCCCAGGACAGTTCAAGAGCCAGAGCTCAGCCTAGTGGCATGTCCTCTGGTCTTCTGTCCTGGTCCATGTATCCAGTGACCCAGTGCAGCATGCTGTGATCTCACCATGGGAGCAATCTCCTTTGCTCAGCACGCATAAAAGGGGCCAGTATCTTTTGCTGTCCTGTTTGATATAGACTCTATCTGATCCAAAGCCAAATTAATTTAGAAATACATTTAGTTGGACAAAGGCATAGTTTTTCCGTTACATTTAAATAGAAAGAAAACAGCCCCTCTAATCTAGAAATTTTGGATTTGTGCTATCCCATATAAAACATTTCCTGCATCAGAAAAACTCACATTTGCAACTTTTTTCCCTTTTTTTTTTTTTTTTGTCCAGTGACGGATGAGAACAGTGAGTCTGACAGTGACACCGAGGAGAAGCTGAAAGGTGAGAACATCAGCTGTTGTGCGGGGCGCATGCAGGTTTCGGGGATGCTTCGAGGATGGCCCTCACGGCCCCGCTGCCTCGCAGTGCCTCTCCTCACAAGCGGCAGGTGGGACAGAGCGTCCTGGCGCGAGTTTGTCAGGCAAGACACAAATGTCTGAGGGGACAATGGTGCCCAGGGGAAGGTCAGTCCTGAACACGAACAGGACCAGAATGGGCCTGTTCTGCTCCAGAGACTCTCTGTTCCCATGCCTTTCCTTATGTCACAGGTGTTTGCACACCTGTGTAAGGTGCAACACCGCTGGCCTGGGACTCCAACACATGGGGCTCCTGCCCTACTTCCGTTAAAATGGCCGTATGATCTGGAGAAATCACTTAAGAACTCAGAGCCTGGGGTTCCTCCTCTGTCATATGAAGTCGTTGAAATAATTGGTCCCCATGGATCGAAATTCAGCAATTTAGGTCAGACTTCAGTGAGTTTTCCACAATTTCTCAGAGCCCAGGGGGAAACCAAAGAAAGACAAAGTCCAGTCTGCTGAGTGAGGTGATGGGGACCTGTCCACCCAGTGGCCCCGCCTCGGCCACCTCGGCCGCTCTCTGACCTGCCTCTAGAATGCAGCAAGTCCGTGGCCACCGTACAGGTCGGTGGCACAGGAGAAGGCATTATGGAGTTAAACGGGTCTCTGCCCATTGAGTCTGGCAGATGTTTCCAAAACTCCCAGGTCCAGAGCTTTACGGTTTGGACTTTGTCACATCCCACAAACTGAAAGAGGAAGGAAAGGAGTAGGGAGGAGTCGGTGTCACCGCCCCATGTGACAGAGGAGTACAGGTTACTCCCAGCACTGCCCCAAGTCCAAACAGCAAACCTATGGCAGAGCAGAGGCCCTACACTCCAGGTTCCTGCACCCCAGAGGCCCTACGCTCCAGGTTCCTGCACCCCAGAGGCCCTACGCTCCAGGTTCCTGCACCCCAACAGGCCTGGTGGCCTGTTGAATGTTGCTCCTCTCAGGATTTTGGCAACGATCCCAAATAAAGAGCTCATACTAATTTGTTAAATGCG
>NW_006434839.1:1943161-1949628 GCF_000325575.1 Pteropus alecto
TCCCGCACGGCCCCGCTGCCTCGCAGTGCCTCTCCTCACAAGCGGCAGGTGGGACAGAGCGTCCTGGCGCGAGTTTGTCAGGCAAGACACAAATGTCTGAGGGGACAATGGTGCCCAGGGGAAGGTCAGTCCTGAACACGAACAGGACCAGAATGGGCCTGTTCTGCTCCAGAGACTCTCTGTTCCCATGCCTTTCCTTATGTCACAGGTGTTTGCACACCTGTGTAAGGTGCAACACCGCTGGCCTGGGACTCCAACACATGGGGCTCCTGCCCTACTTCCGTTAAAATGTCCGTATGATCTGGAGAAATCACTTAAGAACTCAGAGCCTGGGGTTCCTCCTCTGTCATATGAAGTCGTTAAAATAATTGGTCCCCATGGATCGAAATTCAGCAATTTAGGTCAGACTTCAGTGAGTTTTCCACAATTTCTCAGAGCCCAGGGGGAAACCAAAGAAAGACAAAGTCCGGTCTGCTGAGTGAGGTGATGGGGACCTGTCCACCCAGTGGCCCCGCCTCGGCCACCTCGGCCGCTCTCTGACCTGCCTCTAGAATGCAGCAAGTCCATGGCCACCGTACAGGTCGGTGGCACGGGAGAAGGCATTATGGAGTTAAACGGGTCTCTGCCCGTTGAGTCTGGCAGATGTTTCCAAAACTCCCGGGTCCAGAGCTTTACAGTTTGGACTTTGTCACATCCCACAAACTGAAAGAGGAAGGAAAGGAGTAGGGAGGAGTCGGTGTCACCGCCCCATGTGACAGAGGAATACAGGTTACTCCCAGCACTGCCCCAAGTCCAGACAGCAAACCTATGGCGGAGCAGAGGCCCTACACTCCAGGTTCCTGCACCCCAGAGGCCCCACACCCCAGGTTCCTGCACCCCAACAGGCCTGGTGGCCTGTTGAATGTTGCTCCTCTCAGGATTTTGGCAACGATCCCAAATAAAGAGCTCATACTAATTTGTTAAATGCGAGAACACTTTTTTAGGATTAGAAAAAGCACTTTGAGCTGGGAGTAACATCACCTGTTGCGGCTCTGTGCAATTCCGCATTGGAAAACGAGTCATTTTCAGGCCTGCTCCCTCCCTCCCTCTCTCTACCTCTCCGTCTCTCCATGTCTTCATCTCTCCATCTCTCTCCATCTCTCTCCATCTCTCTCTCTCTCCAGCACACAGCCAGCGCCTGGTCAATGTGAAGTCCCGCCTGAAGCAGGCTCCAAGATACCCGTCCTTTGACCGGGAACTCGTCGAGTACCAGCAGAGGCAGCTCTTCGAGTACTTCGTGGTTGTGTCATTGCACAAGAAGCAGGCTGGGGCCACCTACGTGCCAGAACTCACCCAGCAGTTTCCTCTGAAGGTACAGGGTGGGCCTGGCCTCTGCAGCTCGCCAGGGCCTTGTTGGATTCAGGGAGGTGTGGGAGTCTGAGGAACACTCGGTGTCTAGAATCTCAAAACCGGGTCCTAATTAGGGTGTGTCTAGTGAAGAGCCTGCTGCTGGAGCAGTTTTGGAAAACGAGTCATTTTCAGGCCCGCTCCCTCCCTCCCTCCCTCTCTCCACCTCTCCGTCTCTCCATGTCTTCATCTCTCCATCTCTCTCCATCTCTCTCTCTCTCCAGCACACAGCCAGCGCCTGGTCAATGTGAAGTCCCGCCTGAAGCAGGCTCCAAGATACCCGTCCTTTGACCGGGAACTCGTCGAGTACCAGCAGAGGCAGCTCTTCGAGTACTTCGTGGTTGTGTCATTGCACAAGAAGCAGGCTGGGGCCACCTACGTGCCAGAACTCACCCAGCAGTTTCCTCTGAAGGTACAGGGTGGGCCTGGCCTCTGCAGCTCGCCAGGGCCTTGTTGGATTCAGGGAGGTGTGGGAGTCTGAGGAACACTCGGTGTCTAGAATCTCAAAACCGGGTCCTAATTAGGGTGTGTCTAGTGAAAAGCCTGCTGCTGGAGCAGTTGGGAGGTTCCAGGAGGTGAGAGTCCAGGGTATGGACAGAAATAGTCACTCACTTCCTTGGTCACTGTGCCGACCACGCCATCTTCTTAGCCCTCCCCCTCTCCTTATCCAGCTGCATCTCTTCTCAGCCTGTCCTGAAGCCTCTTTCTCATCGAGCCACACAGCTCTCCCTAAGGAGTGTCACGTTTGTGTCCACGGCCAATATCGGTGCGTGCACTGTGCACCTCCGTGTGTGCACATACACGAGAACCCTATGCTAACAGCGTCCGTGGCGACAGGGCTTGAGATCTGCCATGCATTAAGTCATTGCACCCAAATGGTGGTTGCGCCAGATGAAGCCCCAGGTGGTGTGGCCAGCAACGGCTGAGCTGCTCTGAGGCACCGGCATCCATGCCATCGGAGCCGCCACGTCCCAACCCTGCTGAAGCAGAGCTGACCGAGACCCGTACAGTCAGGCTCTTCTCCACCTGGCCCCAGGGGTCTCAGAGAGAGGAAATGTGTTTCCTGTCCTCAAGGAGTTTACACTCTGACGGGAGGGCACAGATAAGCATACCTGGATCCACCAGGTGGCATGTGACACTCTGTAAGATGCATACAAACCTGAGTGTGTTCAGAGAAGGGAAAGCGGGGAGGGAACTGGCCCCCTCAGCGCCTCCCTTTGCCGTCACCACCCGAGCATCATCCTGGCATCTACAGAGGCCTCGGCCCAGCTGCCCCTCCCTTCCCGGACCAGCCTTCCTCCTATCCTGCACGCAGAGGTTCAGCACAGCAGCCAAATCCTGTCCTTGGAGTCTAGGATGGAAACTAAACATAAATGCAGTCAACCAGGCGCCAGCCCTCCCAACTGGCACGTAGTCATCGTTGTCCGGCTGACCTCTAGGGGTGACCCCCTGAAAACCCCAGTGCCATGGGCATGCCCGGATTTAGGGAGTTGCCCCCTGGTTAAGAGAGGCTGCTGGTTATGCTCACGCTGACTCACAGTGCAATTGCGAACCACACCGAGCGAGCACCAAGGCAAGAAGGACTGTCCTGTCGCCCTGTTTACTCCCCTCGAGGCCTAGCCCGGTGTTATGCACAGGGCAGTACTTAATCAATGTTCCTGGAATGAAGACATTAATTCGTGAATTAGTCAATTAATGAACCTGCATAGCTATTGAATGCTAGTTTCTAGCCTGGACTCTCCAGACTCCTAGACATCCACATTAAAACTTTTTTGAGTGGAAAGTTGCATGGTCACCATTGAAGAGGAGACTAATCCACAAATGTATAAAGAAAAAAGTCATTTATAATCCCACTCCACAAAGGGCAACACTGTTAGCATTTTATTGTGCTTTCTTCCAGACTTTTCTCGTAGTACGATTTTCTTACAAAACTAAGATCATGCATTGTATAATTTTTGCGTCATGTTTTTTGTAAACCTATCATTATTTATAGACATATTTAATACAAATTCTAAAATGTTATTTTTTAAATTACATAATGCTCCATTAGTGGGTGTGCCCTGACCTGTCAGTTAACTACTCTCCTTCTGCTGGAAATGTATCTTGCCGCCCTTGTTTCTTTAGATATATTTTTAATGTTAATGGTGAGCGTTCTGTACGTGCATTTTGCATGCAAGGCTCTTTTCTGTCTTCTGCCTTTGCGTGTTCCCTCTGTCAGAAGGACCTTGTCCCCCTCCTTTCTCCTTCTCTTTTCTAACTCTTTTTCATGAGTTTTATGCCCCATTCTTATAGTTGCCTTAATCAAGGTTCATAGTCCATACTTGCATGTTAGAAATCATGCCTGTCATATTCCATAAAATGTTTGCTATCATGCAATTATCTTTATGACGATTCCTGGGGACTGGGATATTTTCTAGCCATCTATGACATAAGTTGTATTCGCAAGAGATCTCTACATGCTCCTTCCTGTAAATGTGCCGCATAAGAGAGCCCGTATGTGCGCATATGGGTTGGTTACTCACATGTTGATGTCAGTGTGTGCAGGCGTATGTGCACACACACGTTTGTGTGTATCATGCAAATTATCTGGGAGCGGCTGCATCCAAATGGGGGCTGGGCCATGTTGAAAAGTACTTGAACTCACATCCTTGCAAGGCCTACTCTTCAATTCTCCAAGGCTGTTTCCACTCTGGAGAAATGTCACTGTCTCTTCCTTTTGTATTTTTTACGGTTCGAAGTCCTTCACTCAGGTGGAGAGTAATGACCCCCAAACAACAATACCAGTCAGTATTCGCTTTTCTGCAAGCCTATTAAGGGCAGTCAGAAATTGTTGCTTTGGCAACAGTCTGAGCCAGTGAATTGTCAACTCAAAGACCGTTCCAGGACCAGTTGGAATCTTCTGGGTCATGGATGGAAGAAAACCATTACATGGAAAAGAAATGGTGACTGTTTATTCTAAAAATGAAAAACTAAAGGACAATTAATGGCTGGCTTTAAGCCTATAAAATGGAGACTGTGTTTCATTCATTGATAGGTGTTTCAACTATTAGTATATTAGCAGCAGCTTTAATTAAATTTGATCTAGCCTAAGGGAATCATGCGAGAGGTGGATTTTAAAGTTGAAAACAATCAGCCCCGTACTCTGTTCCTTTGGATGCTGTCATCATAGACTTTCTCTCTGACTTTTGGTGGCCTTGGGAAGTCTTGTAGATCCTCTGTGAAGCGGTCAACAGTACTGCTGCTGGCCTGCAGAATGCAGGAACTCTCAGAAACTCTCTGCAAGGCTGGCTAAAAGTGAAGGTCAGTGGCCAGCTATGAGGAACCAAATAAATTGATAGAAATATTACGGAAAGAATTTAGATTATATATTGCAATTTCCTAACTTCTGAAATTCACACTCCACTCACATCAACTATCTGATATTTCAAATTACTGAAGGTAACTTTAGCATAATTTACTTTTCTGTAACTGTTTATGAAGGAAATTTAACAAGTATAAACTTATCAATAATGGCAAAAACACGAAAAGCCAACAATTCTTCCCAACACTTTAAAAGTACCAATTTATAAGCAAACTACGATCATTGTAAATCATTCTTTTTTGTTTCTCAAACTTATACCCACAGTGCCTTTTTTTTAAATAGTGGCAATAAAACACATAACGTAAAATGCATATTTCATAACATAAAATATGCATTTCCAAGCATACAGTACAATATTGTCAGCTACAGACACGTGGTTGTACAACAGATCCCCAGGGTGGAGGTGCCTCTTTAAAAATCCCAAATATCTGTTCATACACAAAATAAGCAAACTCATGGCTTTAAATAGAATCTCTAAATCGGACTTTATTAATTCATTCTGTTTTTTAAATAAGATGATATTCTCCCAGTCTATGCTGTCAGATAAATCAGAGAGAGATAGAGATTAAGATCATTTTTATTCCTAGCTAGGTTCCATGCTTGTGTGATCATGAACAAATAACTTAACATCTCAGGGTTTATTTCCTTATCTCCAAAATAAGAATGTAGGGCTGGATGATGTCTAGTTTCCCCCTAGTTCTGATAGTCAGGGACTCTGAAACGAGCTGAATTTCGCTGTGTGATCTGATGTAACTGGGTGTATTCACCAAGAAGTGCGGTAACTGTCTCTGCCTGGATGCAGGAGGGGCAGCTTCGCCTGGGCCCAGGGACCGGACGCCCTGATTCAAGACTTGGCCTTACGGATGTATGAGTCTCCTGCTTGGAAGGGATTGCTATGACAGCTTTTGCTTATTGATTAAAATAGTTATATTCCAGAATGTTAGGCATTGAGACCATTTCTCTAAAGCACATTGTTACTTTCTCTTGACTTTCCCCGTGAGACCATACTTAGAACTGCCCAAGGGGAAAAAGGCCCCAGCAGACTGAGCTGCCAGCCCTTCCCCAGAGAGCAGTCGAAGGTGGCGGTCAGTCTGTAGGAAGGGGGGGATGTGGTCTTGCCATCCCTCTGCCTCACGCTCCTGTGCCGATGGTTTTTATTCCCCACCCTTCTCTCACCCTCCCGCTGCAGCTGGAAAGGTCTTTCAAGTTCATGAGAGAGGCTGAGGACCAGCTGAAGGCTATCCCCCAGTTCTGCTTCCCCGATGCCAAGGATTGGACCCCCGTCCAGCGGTTTACCAGGTATGTGCTGGTATCTCCCCTCCCCGCCTGCGAAGACTAAGGGGAGGGTGAGAGATGGGGTCCAGGATGGCACACCCCACAGCCAGCCCTACCGCTGTGTGATGCTGGTGGGCCTGGGCCTGGAGAATTTCCTCAGCCCTGTTTGTAAAACTTCCCCGAAGATAAGAATCACTTTGGCGAAGTATGCAGATTCCCAGGCCTCCCACTCAGTCTGGAAGTACGTTTGTTTCAGAAGCCTTTGTGAAGGGCAGTGAGGTGATTCTTCGTCTGGGAAAAGTTAGGGAAACGTCGCCTTTCACCCATCCTTGTCCAGAGCTCTCGAAACATTTCTTCAGCAGCCCATCTAGCTGTTACTCAGATCATGATATAGTTACGTTTCTGCTTTAGCCCACGTGGTTAGATAACTGGATTTTTGTTATCC
>NW_006434839.1:1949639-1952949 GCF_000325575.1 Pteropus alecto
GTTCAGCAGTTGACCAAATTCAGCAGGTTGCATATCATAAGTATTTGAGGAACTCCATGTCCTTGCAGTTGGCTCAGCAGTCTCTAAGGACAATCTGAGCCTCAGGGCAGCTCTGAACAGACTGTGCCCTGGGCCAGCCGCACCCAGGGGCATTTCCAAGAGGGACACGGAACTATCCCCCTGGTCCACTGCTCCCTCACTGAGCCGCATCCCCAGATAGCAAATGCCACCTCACCCTCAAGCTCACTGAAGGCAGTAGTCACAAAAGATGCCCAATGAATGACTGTTCTGTTTTGCGCAATGGGGTGGCTCAGGTGATAGAATTATATGAGAGAGAGTTCCAGGTGGGAAAAAAAAAAGTCCTTGTTTCCTCTCAGGACACAGTGACACTTTAGATCTCCCTCTCCTTGACATAGATTCCAAAGCGATTGATGACCAGAGTCCCAGCACAGAGATGACCGAGCAGGACAGGGAACAGCCCTTTTTGACAGCCTCTTTTGGAATGTGCTAGCTGCTCGCTGTGAACTTGTCTTTGTCTTGTTTTGCTCCGTAATGTGCTTTTGTCCTCCCCACCACAGTGAAACATTCTCATTTGTCTTAACTGGAGAAGATGGGAGCAGAAGGTTCGGTTACTGCCGGAGACTGCTGGTTAGTATGTTTGCTTCTCAGTCAGCCAGGGCTCTGTGCAGAGCCAGTGCTGGCGTCCTGGGGTTCACCAGGCGCCCCGAGCGAGTGAGGGGGCACTGGGGTGTGGCAGGTTCCCTACGGTCTTTAAAAATGTGGAGATCAGAAGACTCTCAGCTCACCTGAGTCTTACTGGCAGATGGGAACAATGCCTCTGTCTTCTTTGGGAAGAAAATACTTTCTCCAATGTTTTCCTCACCAAATAAAAGATCTTTCTCTTCTTAAACCAAATGTCCTTTCTAATAAAACATGCTAAACAGACTTTGATGGCTCAGGGAGATCATGCATAATAGTTGCTTGGGGCAGAAGAAGGATGGTTTTATTGTTCATGATGCAAATAATTCAAGACCGTCTCCTTCAGAACAGTCACTTTTTAAAGTCGAAGACTAAAAATAAATAAATAAAAATAAAAGTCAGAAACTTAATCCAATGAAATAACCATGCTAAAACATTTTAAAACTTATCTTCTGAGAACCATTCTTTGAAAATCTTCAGTAGTAACAAAGCATTGTCCACTGAGAATGATAACAGTTTTAGAAATAGGCTAATATAGAGTTGAAAATAATGCATGGCACACGGGTGTTCAATAAATATTTGTTGAATTAGTGAATAAAAAGTATGGATAATAATTGAAAAAGTTAAGTGGGATCATAATTTTTGTTGATAAAATTAAAGTACTAAGGTTGATTTTCTTTTTGGTTTGAAAATGAGCTTAAAAGTCAGTTTCTAAAAAGGATTTTCAGAAATTATCTCTCCTTTAGAATTATCATTATAATAAACATATATTCTCAACCTTAAAGGAACTCTAGTGATTTGAGGAAACAAATTCAGCCTTACTTTATGGTTCCCTAGGCCATATTGAGCACCTACTGTGTGCAAAACACCTTTGATTTGGTTCCTTCTGGGGGATAAAAAATATATATACCGCATAATCAGGAGTGCTTCCCACTTGTAAAACGGGGTATTGATAACTACTCACCGCCCTGGGTGTCCAAAGGTCTGGTACATGGAAACATCCGGCACAATAGGCACAAAGACGTCTGGGTTTCTCCCTTCCCCGAGGTCGGTAACACTCGTGATTTCTTTGTGTTTCACTCCGAAAAGCCTGGCGGCAAAGGGAAGCGTCTCCCCGAAGTTTACTGCATCGTGAGCCGCCTGGGGTGCTTCAGCCTCTTTTCAAAGGTGAGGACTTGGGCCTCGGAGAAAGGAGGAAGGGAAGGCAAGGCAGGGCCCTACGGACTCAGCAAACACCCCGGCTTCCGGTTCTTTCATAATCTTATTCTCCACTATTTTCCTTTCCACTTCCTCCTCCGCCCCTCGTGGCCTCCGCTACTCTCTTATCCTTGGGACAGGAAATGACAGTTGATGAAGGTCAGGGCTCAGAAACTGGGGATGGGGAGAGACTCAAAGTAATTGTAGTTGAGGATGAGAGGGGCAGAGGATCTTTTCAGAATATTCCGTGTTTTACTTCCCTTCTTCTAAGCATTTTTCGTCATATTAGCTTCCGCTGGACAAAGAAGCTACTGTGATGGATGGATGGATGTATATGTATCTCTGTGTATATACGTGTTGTATATGTGTGTGTTGTGTGTGTAAGAGATTTACTATTGTAATAGTGCTCTAAGTCCATCAAAATCTTAATAATATTTGGTCCTCTTATTGAGAAAACAAGCCAATATATTAAAATACAGGAATTGCCATATTGAGTTGGCCCATCCATCCCAATTTTGAATTGTTATATAAGAGATAATTACTATCCTACATGGTGCCGATCTCAAAGATTAAGTGTAATCCAACATTTGTTTTTTATATTAACCGGACATAAGTATCTAATCCATAAACTTATTTTAAATCCTTCTCGAGCACATATTTCAGTCTGAGCTTTCTTGTGGAGAATTGGAGCCCCACATTCACTGTCCGTGGATGTAAATAAAGCAGCACTTCCTAAGAGCATTCTGAAACAAGAGTCTGCTCACCTCCTGCCCGCCCCCCAAACTCAGAGGAGGCCTGGATTATACTGCTGTAGTGTGACCTCTTGCCATGATAGAATTTGTCCTTTTATGCAAGTCTCTCTGAAATAATAGCATCGGTAGAACTCGGGATGTAGCCTCACCTCCAGTGCACCTGGCGGTTATCATTCTGCATTAGAGCTGGTCGTGTCTGAGCCCTGGCACAGGTGTGCATTGCTCTCATGCCAGTCTCACGTGGGTTTGCTTAAAGGTGGCGACAAGGCTGCAGGGCATAGCCTTGGTTTGAGAATGCTTATGAAAGCTGAGCGTAAGACAGCTCGCGTGTGTTAGCCCAGCTCCAGTGGCAGCTTCGGAGTTCACACAGAGTTCACTGCCACGTCGCGTGCCGGGGATGCAGAGCAAGTAAGCGTGCCAGCATACTGGTGTGATGCACAATCCTGAGATTGCATGTCAGTTTTGTGAAATCTTAGGAGTGTAGTGTGATGACTTGCCAAAGAACACACAGAGGACAGAACCAGAAACAGAGCTTCGGCTAACCGATCCCTACAACTCGAGCTATTTCCAGATGAGGGACGAGGATGACTAAAATGGCGAATTGTCCTTTAGTGCAGAAAGGAACCATGAATAAGAAGAACCCTTCTCAGGATCTCTGAAGA
>NW_006434839.1:1953000-1968447 GCF_000325575.1 Pteropus alecto
GGAATCGTTTATTCTCACAGACGTGCAGGTCGGCTGGGGTTCGTCCCTGCTGACCGCTGCTGGGCTCGCTCATGTGCTGTGGGTAGGCTGGTCTAGGCTGGCTGATCTCTGCTTTGGGCAGCAAGTCTGGGGCTGGGGCTGCCCCACCAGTCTGTCACCCTCTTAGACAGTGAGGTGCCCGTGTGCACTCGTCTCGGGGCGACGGCAGAGGCGCTCGAGGGCCAGCAGAAACACACGAGTCCGTCCCCAAAGGCCTGGGCTCCGGACGGGCACACTCGTTCTGTTAGCCTGGCATCCCTCAACCCTTTTTCCAGTATTGTTCCCCTAAGCAGCCTTTTAGATGCTTTTTCCCTTAACTGCCTCCCCTCCACATGAAATTCTTTTTCATTTTTGTCACATTATTTTCTTTTTATTGTGCTAAAATGTACATAACATAAATTCGTCATTTTCATTATTTTTGAGTATACCGTCGGTGCCATTAAGTACATTACTTTGTCGTGCAGCCATCACCACCATCCATCTCCAGACCTGTTTTCATCTTCCAGAACTAAACCTCTGAACCCATTAAACACTAACTCCCCAGTCACTCCTCCCCCAGCAGCTGGTAACCACTGTTCTACTTTCTGTCCCTATGAGTTTGACTACTTTGGGGTCTCATGTAAGTGGAATCATACAACATACTTTCATGTCATACAGCGTACTTTCATGACTGGCTTATTTCACGTGGCACAATGTCCTCGAGGTTCATCCATGTTGGAGCATGTGTCAGAATTTCCTTCCTTTTTAAGGCTGACTAACATTCCATGGGATGTATGTACCACACTGTTTATCCGTTCGTCTGTTGGTGGACATCTGGGTTATTTCCATCTTTTAGTTGCTGTGAATTATGCTCCTGTGAACGTGGACGTACAAGTATCCGTTGGAGTCCCTGCTTTCAGTTCTTTGGCGTTTATACGTGGAACTGGAATTGCTGGATCATACGATGATTCTAATGATGTTCTAATGATGATCATATGACGTTCAAATTTGGAGGGGCCGCCAAACCGTTTTCCAGAGGGGCTCCACCAGCAGTGTCTGAGGATTCTAATTACTCCGCTTCTTCCTCGACACTCGTTACTATCTGTCCTTTAATTATAGCCATCCCGAGAGTGTGAAGTGGTATCTCATTGTGGTTTCGGTTTGCATTTCCCTGAAAAAATCTGGTTCCACAGATGTACCTGATGTCCGTTTATGTGGCCCCTCAGACTGCTAAAAACCATTATAATTTCTACATTTTTTCACTACCACCCCCAAGAACCACTTTTACCCTCTCGGGGCGTATCGCTTCTACCAAGAGGGCATGTGTTATTAGTCCAAGAGACCATATGGCCAAACTGAAAGTCACGGGGGCAAGGAACTGTACTTCACTTCTTCAGTGGGAGGACCCGCAAAGTCACATGGCAAAGGGAGTGATCACAGAGGGGAGGGGTAATGACACAGAGATCACAGAGAATCAGGGTAATGACAAAGAGTGGAAGAGACTGTAAGTTTGGCCTGATAAGGCTGGCAGGGGCCTCCCCATAATTCTTCAGTCTCCGGGGCAGGCCCACTTCATCTGCAGCAGAGCTCGGTGCCCTGACTTCGGGATGGCTGAGCTGCTTTCTGTCCTCGCAGATCTTGGACGAGGTGGAAAAACGACGCGGCATCTCTCCTGCGCTGGTACAGCCCCTCATGAGGAGTGTCATGGAGGCCCCCTTCCCAGCCCTGGGCAAAACCATTGTCGTCAGGAACTTCCTGCCGGGGTCGGGCACTGAGGTACGTAAGCACTCACATTCCTTTCCTCTCCTCGGGGAGAGAGGGGCCCCAACGGCCCCGTCCCAGTGGTCCGAGGGGTTGGCTCTCAGTGGCCTGTCACATTCGATGATGTCCTCCTGCTCCTCGGGCATCATGGATTCCACCCTAAGTCTAGTCCATCCGGCCCAGGATTCTGGCCCAGAGAGCAACCCTGGCAGCACGTGGTGTCTTTTTGCCTGACGTTGGCCTCACAGGTTAGGGACCACGCCGAACATCCCTGGCTTCTCTCAGTAGCCCATTACATTCATAAATTACATATGAATCTATTTACTTTTTGTATGTGTGTGTGTCTGTATCACCTCTGTAACTGTCATGTCAAACAGATTCTTTCAGGGAAGACAAGCTCAGGTACCACTTTTTATTCACCTTAGACTCTGAAGCATGTCCTTGTTCTTGGCTGGGCTGCGATTTGATGCAGGAGCTTGTTTGCATTTTTCCCATTTCCTGTATGTGGCTCTGTGGACCTCAGAAGGCAGATCTCACTCAAACTTGGGTCTCTAGTTCCAGAGGCCCTTGGAAAAGCAGGTCGCCTGTGGAGATAGGCTCTGGAGCAACCCAGTTTCTCAGCATGGAGAGGAACAGTCTCCCTGTGGCTGGAGAACCATCCCACCTCAGAGGCAGGCAACTTGACCTTGGGGATGTCAGCACTAGCGGGCCCCACTGTGAGGGCAGCACGGGGCAGGTGCTGAACTGAGAGTAAAAACCAGTCTCCACTCACCGTGAGAGAGCCAGCTACTTACAGAGTAAAACCGTGCACACGAGTAGTGGCTGGAGCAGAATTCAGGAACATTTCTGCAGGTTTGGAACGTGAAGATATACACTTGAATACAGGCTGGAAGACGTCACTCCGGAAGCGTTGGGGTGGGGTGGGGTTGGGTTCACTGGGAATGCCTCCTGAAGGAGGCGAGTCTGGGAAGCGCTGCTCGGATCTGCTGGTCCTTCTGCGTGAGCCGGTGACCCATTCCAGCCGGTGACGTCCCTGGAGACAGAGACGCGTGCCTGTGGGCCTCTCAGGGACAGCAAGTTTTCAGCAGGCATAGACCTCCCCTGGGAAGTCCAGATATGTCATTGCTGGGGACAGCCTCCGATCATTGTGGGCCAAGGGCCACCGCTTCAGCCGTCCTCTCTCCCGACCTCCGTGCAAACTGTCCTCAGTCTTGTAGTTGAGTGCAGGGCCCGTTCTTCCCTGGGATCTTCTTGTCCTTTCCCTTTGCCCCCGCTAGTGGGCCGCCCCTGCTGGGATGACCGGATGTGTGAGAGGCCTGGCTGGGCAGGCCGGGCCCCTCGTCACAGCCGCTCCTGTTCCTGGCAGGTGATTGAACTGTGCCGCCCGCTGGACTCCCGGCTCGAACACGTGGACTTTGAGTCTCTCTTCTCCTCTCTCAGCGTCCGCCACCTGCTCGGTGTCTTTGCCTCCCTGCTTCTGGAAAGGAGGGTCATCTTTATCGCGGACAAGCTCAGGTACCCAGCTTGGCTACTTCCGCTAGAGTGTTTGAATACAGGCAGCCTTAGACTGTCTGAAGTCTGGAGGCCAGGTGATTGCCTGGGGTCACCGAGGTCACTCCACCGAAGTGAGAGTGCGAGCCGGTGGGCACCTGTGGCTGGGGGTCTGGAGTCGCCGGTGGCGCACAGCGACAGGCCCGCACTCTGCCACGCCTGCCCACAGCCTGCTTTCCACTCGCTCAGCCATGTGCGGGGCGCGGGGGCGCGGGGGCGGGGAGGCGAGGGCATGCAGAGCTGCCCCAAAGGAGCTGTCAGTCTGGTGGGAGGACAGAGAAGTGAGCAGTACTGTGCTTGAGGGCTCGCTAGGGGTGCTGTGCCTTGGGGACTGAGAAGGGCGCTCACTCCCAGAGCTGGGGGGCGGGGGGACCTCAGGCAAAAGGGGCTGTCTGTACAAGAGTGGGAAGTGAGGGGCATGCAGAGGGGCAGACTGGCTCACGGAAGGGCCGCAGGGCCCCACTAAAGGGCACATCCTTCCTCTCAGAGTTACGGTCGCACACAATCACACCCACTCACTGCCCGGTAAGATGCCACCCACGTCACAATGGTCACATTCAGTGATTTGCAAGGGTCATGTGACAAATCAAGGATGCAGATAAGGATTTGCAGTCATTCTGAACTTTTAAAAAGAATTCCAGGCATTTTCATCATCACAAAATACTGAATCAGAGCCTTCTCCGATTTGGAACTGCGGACACAGAGACGTGAGTGGTGGCCGCCACTCCAGGAGGGCCTGAGACATGGGGCCCGCTGAGGGCCAGCCACCCAGCCGACCAGGAGAAGCAGGTGAGGCCAGCTGAGGGGTCCATCTGGAAAGAAGACATGCCAAAAACACAGAAATCGAACCGTGGTTCGGAGAGGAAATGCACCTCACGACTCTGGAAGACAAAAGGAAGGAAGAAGAAAAGGAAAGAAGTGGGGGGACCCTGTGAATGCAGAGCCCGCCCTCTCCCCACCCGCCCATCCGGTCACCTTTCTGACAGCTCCCCTCAGGACTGGCAGGCACTTGGCTATTCCCATCCTGCCCCCGCCCTGTTGTTCAGTTAGCGCCTCACTTTTAAAGTCACAGTTATTGTCAGCTCAGGAAGCAGGCTCTGTCTCTCAGCCGCAGCTGGTGCTGGGCGCTGGGCGGCTGCCAAGGACCCTGGGCCCTGGGGAATTCAGACCAGAGAGTTCTCAAGGTTGGGGCTCTGGAAGCGAAGGATGAGTAATAACCCTTCAGTGGCCGGGGTAGGGTTTCATCAGCAGTCAAGTAGCATTCCCCGTCCCCCAGCAGCCCCCCTCCGTGCCCCCTAGTCTTCCAGTTGTCGATTCCCAGGCTAGCCTCTGGGGAAAGGGAAGGGGATGATCTCGGAAAGGCCTAGGCAAGAAGCAAAGGCCAGGGAGTCAATCTCGTGCCCACCGGGGCCCAGACAGGGGCAGACAGTCCCCTGAGGAGCTTGTTAGGAGATGTTAGGCTCCCGGAGGGTCCCGCCTGAAAAAGTGTCTGAGGAGATGGGCACGGCCAGAGAGAAGTCGGCCAGTTGAGGACCGGGACACCCGCACTCCAGCAGGCGTCCTCCACTGAGAACAGAGAGTATCTTCAAAGTGCAAAGAGAGAGCAGGTGGGAACAGAAAGGGAGGGAGCCTCGGCAAAGACAGACGTATCCCCGAGGGGCGGCAGAGGGGAGGTGGCAGAGGCTCAGGGCACCAAGACACTTGGAAGTGCTTAGGACAGAGATGACTTGGCCACCTCTCCCTTGTCCCTGGACAGATTTCTGGGTTGACAGGACGGACGCTGGGGCAGCCCCTCCCACAGAGCTGCGGTGATGAGAGACCAAGGACAGGAAGGGACCCCCCACCCCGCAAACGGACCTGCCCCAGCGCCTCCTCACGGCTCCGGGCAGCTTTGTGGAGGAGATGGTTGCTTCTCGGTCTGGCTGGAGGGACTGTGGAGTTTCTCTCCTCATCCCGCCGTCCTGGGTGCCTGCCGTTCTGCCCTTAGAGACTTGGTCTTTTCAAACAGCAGACACCCATGAGGGGGCGTAAAATGCAGGCTGCTGTAAGTGGTTCTTCTAGGCACACGTTGCCCACTGGGTGTTTTCTTTTGCAGCAGCTGCCAGATGTGGGCGCTGAGGAGATGGGGTGTTTATAGAGGAGGAGGAGGCTGCAGGGGTGTGAATAATGCCCTCCTTGGTGCACTAATTATTGTAGGTGTGCGTGGTGTGTGAGGAAAATACCTTAATTACATTTTGGGGCCCTTTACTAGCTTTCAGACTTATGTGTTCCTCTCTGATCACCCAGGGACAGCCTTCCCAGAGTCGGGAGGGACCCGATCATCCTCAGCTGTTGGCCCTGGGTCTCCTCATTTATGACACAGGGGCTCGTCGGCACCCAGGCCCCTCATAGCTCTGACTTGCGAGAATTCTGGTGTCTCGTTGTCCCCAAAGGCAGCAGTGCTTTTTCTGTTACAAGTAGTTTCAAAATGTTTTCTCTCTTGCCCAATAAACTATCTTTCTACCCAACACTAGTTCCAAGCAGACTAGGTGGAAAAATAAATAAGTAACGGCCCACAGAGCCGGAGGCAGGAAGCAATGGAAACGCGAGCCCGACGCGCCTGACGGGAACGACCGCAGCACAGCGGCAGCGGTGCCTCTGCCCTGCTCTCCCGAGGGCTTGACCTGTCTTCTTTCAGGCGCTCACAGCTCAGTCAGATGCGTTCTATTATTAGGAAACTAAAAGGCACAGAGAGCTTAAGCCCCTTTGCTCGAGGAAGTGGTTAGTGCGGGAGCCTGGCTCCAGGGAAAACGAGCAGGATCTGGGGTGGGCGTGAAGGGCTGGCCGAGGCCGTCTGTCTAAGAAATATGAGCAAGGAAGGTCTTTAAAAAGATGCCATTAGGACCCCTTTGTGCTTGGCAGTCAGGCCAGAATCATCTCCCGAAGAAGCTAAGATGGCGGTGCTTGTCTCCCCAGGGCCCTGTCTCCCTTTATGGCCTTCCCGCCAGGGCCCCAGTGAGGTAGATGGGACTGGGTGACCTGCAAAGTCTCTCCGAGCTCTGAAATTCTCTGACTCCACGGGCCAGAGTGCTCTGGCCTTCTGGGACTACGTTCCTTGATACCTGCTCTCCCAGTGATCCTGGCCAGAACCTGCTAAGCCCCCTAGTCCTGGCCCAAGTGTCATCCCTCAGGCTTCCTGTGCTTCCCAAAGTGTCCCAGGGGACCACCGCCTCATCTGCCCAGTGGTAAAATGGGGGAGTGGACTATAGAATTTCTTTGGGGCCTCTTGGCTGAAATGCCCTGTGATTTTATGAACGTGGACGTGCCCAGGGGGCACCGTTAATAAAATCACAGGGCATTTCATCCAAGAGAAATGAGACCTCCCCGCTTTCCCACCCTCACATACCCTCATCTGGATAGTGTGTTCCTGCTGCTGCTTCCTACCTTAGCGGGATCCTAATCATGGGCGCTTCAGAGCTGGTGAGATGCCGAGGACACAAGGGTTCCTTAATGCCCCTCTTAACCTTATGTGCGTTAGGGTAAATACACACCGTGTCATGGTTCGCTCTCACGGGCTTCGCAGACATCGGTGGCCTCCCCGGGCCTCTGCCCTAGACCATGCTAGACTGTACCGCCTCTGCCTCCTCTGGCAGCTTTTATTGTATACTTCTGGGGGCCTCAGCTCGGCCTTCTCTTTTGGGGTCCCTCTGACCCTCAGTTGTGCTCCCTCCCCTAACAGGCCAAGTGAGCCGGTACAGGAACGTCTGACTCACTTGTAAGACGGTGACTATGCTATTAGCTATCATGAGCTAATGATCAGAGCACGGGAACTCCACCAAGAGCATCGTGCGTGTGAGGGTGCCGAGCGAGAAAGCCAGAACCCAGCTTCCTTTCCCCAGCCTGCTCCACCTGAGGAGGCATCAGTGTCCACCTAGCTCTGGCTGAGTCATGGGACAATAGCTACAGAGAATTTGGGGTTCTTCGGCCAAGCCGTGACAAACAAGGGCTTGGGCGCCACTTGCTGGCTGCCAGTTGTCTGACCTGGAAAAGTCTGTGAGGAAAGCTTCAGCATCGGTTCCAGCCGGTCCTTTCATCCCTATCACCATGGCACGATTCTCTACCCGCCACGCGTGCACCAGTTTCCAGCCCTGTTCAGCTGCACGTGGAAGCAGACCTCCTCATTCTTCTGGTTTCTGTCCATAGCCCTGATCTTTTCAATGCCAGAGCAGCCGTGAGAACAGGGCCCACCACAAACTCAGCGAGTGGCCCTGTGACATTCGTTCCAGGGTGGACGTTAGCCAGCTTTAGGCTCATAGTCACTGCTGCCAGCACCCTCCCCCGACCACACGATTTATTTACTCATCATTGCCAGTGAGTCTGCCCACTGCAAGAGGAAAGAGCAGGGAGTCGCAGCAAATATTGCATGAGTTACAAAAGGGTTTCAAGCCGAGCCAAAAATCCACCAAATTTAGAATAACATTTTTGCTCCGTTTCATCTTTAGGGTGGACATTGAGTGTTTCTTAAGGCGCTGTCAAGCCAATGTCTGACAGATGGAAAAGAAAGAATGTTGTTGCGATGGCTTGTTCTGTTGTCATAACAACCCAAATAAATACTTCCCTATACCCCTTCTTCATTTCCTTGATGATAAACATTTTGTTTTTTAGTTTATGAATTTCAGTTCCCAGTGTTTTGGCTAAACCTACAGACCAGGCTGAATAATCAAACCAGAGCTGCACATTAACAAATTTGTACAAAAATTTTAGATGGAACAAAGTTTTTAATATGCAAGAAATTTACTGTTTTTTAAATATAGTGCCAAAAGGTCAGAAGCTGAATGACAGACTGCTATCCAATTATAAGTAAGATTAGGTGGTCAAATCTTGACAAATGCTGAAGTTTGAGCCTTGGTTTTGACATGTGGGCAACTACACAAATAAGTTCATATGTAGCTATGCACATTCATCCTTTTAGTTCATTTTTAGTCAGTTTCTGTGAGCATAAATGGGGGTCCCACATCCTGCCTTGAATCAGTTACACCCATCAATGTTTGCCACTGAGAAAAAGTTTGGGTTTGTGAGCGCGCCCTCTGTAGATGGATGAGTTTGCCCAGGGCCTACCCGAAAGTGTGAATAGCTGCCATTTTGGTGCTCTGGTGTCCAAAAACCTATTTCGGAGGTCCTCAGAGTGGCTGATAGCATCCTAGAGATACATACATTTGATTCGGCAAAGTTCTATGAAAAATGCAATTTTCGTAACGATGGCATCAGTCTCATTAAACATTAACTACCTATTTTTGCATATGAACACCAAGAAGATAACATTTGGAGCATTGAGAGAAAGCAGAGCACACATCGTGGTGTTCCGCTCCAGCGCCATCCCTAACAGAATCTTGGGCTGGAAACTTACTCCAGTTCTTCTCCCTGAGTCAGACCCCTGCCTTCTGTGTGTTGTAGTTTTGGGGGGTGCTTACTACGGCAGCTCAAGACCACTCCCACACTTTCATGTTAGTTCTCAGAGTGAGATGTCACCGATGCTCTTCTGCCCTCTCTCTGCTGATGAGCCCTAGATTTACCTTCCAGTGACAAGCCTTGGTTCTTTTCAGTTTCGGCTGTTTCCAGCTCCCGGCTTCTCTGTCTTATAGATTCATAGCTTGTGGACATTAAAGCTGGAAGGACATTTGAAATTATCTAGTCCATATTCCTTATTTTACAGAAGAAAAATCTGAGGCATGGCGACGTTCAGGGCTTTCTTTACCTGACATCACACAGTTTTCTCGAGGCCCAGCCCGTGTTCTTTTTAAACTCGATGGCACATTACTTCAGGGTTTGAAAGTACAGTAGTGGAAACGTGGCAGCCAGCGCATGGTGACACCCACCTCCCACTACGTCTCGCCAGCACCAGAGCAAAGAGTGCCTTTCGCCCCTGTTCCGGGGAGCCATGCACTGACAGGAGGGACGCTCTGCTTGGGATACCGAAGGGTGGCGATGGGCTCATCCTGCAGATTCCCGGGGTGTCTGTCTAACTCCGGAAACTCATTGTTGACTCTTCTGGTAGCATCTTAGAAGATGCTATATGCTTAACTCTTATTAGTTCCTAGGTGAGTTGCAAGGCTGCTGAGCATAGTAACCCCACACATGGCGCAGGGGCTGAGGCGCACCAGAACCGAAATGTATTCTCCAGTTAGCATTCGTGGGTGCATCCTGACGTCTCGACACGAATGCTTCAGCCCTCAGGAACCACCACCCACCAAAGAGCAAAGCATTCTGGGCCCGACCCTTCTCACCTATGCCCAGCTTTCAGCCCTGTGTCCCAGCCTAACTCCCACTGGGGCATGTCCACCGCCCCCCTCCCCCGCTTTACAAGCTGATCACTGCTCCAGTGCTGGCGTTCCCCTCCTCCGCCCCGATGTAATGCATGGAATGCCAGCCGCCAGCTGCCAGGCTCTCTCCCTGGGACTTCACTTCCCTCAGCAACACCGCCTCTCCTCCCCCACCACCTCCCGCAGGTGCTCAGTCAGGCAGTGCGGCGGGCACACCTGAAGACTCATCTTGAGTATCCCCAGAACCAGAGACTGCTCATTCCTAAGAGACCCCCGACCCTAGTGGCGCCCACCGCCCATCCGCCTTGAGGCTCCGCTAGCCTTTGTGAGTTGGTGAATACAATTAGCGCTTGCAGCAGAGATTGTGAAAAACACTTCAGCCACACTCAAAATAATCCCTTTGTTCCTCCACTGCTGACGTTTGGGGAAAAGCAGCCACTAACTGATTTTTTGCAGAATTGGACCTTTCTTTCTAGTGTTGCGAGAGGCATTTTTTAAAGAACATTGATGTGGGCTAGAGAGCAAGAGGAACAAGCCGCTCCTCAACAGTGCCCACCTGTCACGTCGTTTCACAGGTGCCAGCCGCCCGGCGCCGATGACGACCGGGCATGGACACGTTCGACCCAGCTGCGGCAGTGCAGCGAGAGTCGGACTCTTTAAGAAACAAGCAAACAAACAAATTGCTTGTTAGGAAAAATAGTCAACGGTGGCAGCACCTACGTACATGGCCAGCAGGTTACCCAGGTTCGACAGATGATGAGTTGTCATCATTTGTCCCCATGACAATTGAATACGGTTGTCCTTTAGCTCACTGCGTTCCAGTTAACTGAATGAGGTGTAGCTTTCTTTCTGCGACATGTATTCACCCGCCCTATGTCACTGGCTTCGTTATCATTTTTTAAAAAACTTGTTCCAACTGCCTTCCTCATCCAGTTGGTTCCCAGTCACTGCAGCTGAACTGGGGCCTTGGGCGGGGGTCCTCCCTGGCCCTGTGGGGCAGCACAGGGCTTCACGTAGGAGACAAGGCCTGCTATAGCAGCAGGGAGGAGGGAGGGAGCAGTTACTTCCTCCTAGGGACAAAGTCACGAAACTGCAGAAGGGCAAGAGGCCTTTTCTCTGCATTGCGAGAAAACTTAAACAGACTGTTTTTCTCAACAGAGGCTTCTCACTGTGCCTCTTCATGGCTCCTTTTCTGTCTCTGCATCTCTGTTACCTGTTCCAGTCTGCAGGCCGGCCTCGGCTCTGTGAACTGCCCCCACCCTGAATGCAGAGGTGGCCTCGGGTTCTTGAGCTATAAAATTCAAAAGAAGACGAACTCTAGCCCTGAGGTTGCTTCCGAGTCTGAAATTCTGTGATTCTATACCTTGCCTGGTCAAAAGTCCTTAAACCACACTCTGAAACGTAAAAAGACTCTTAAACACAGGCGCTGTATTTTCATTCTCTTCTGGGCATTGACTAAATTAGGAGTTTCAAAGGCCGGCGATGTGCAGCACGGGTGACAGCGTCTACTGCCCAGACCGCCACATGATCCACTTCCTTCTCCAAGGAATATTTAGGAACTTATAACATGTGCTATAGAAGGAGATGGGTTTCATGCAAAAGGCTCCATTCAGAGAATTCCTTCTTAAGGTGTGTTTTAAGGGACTCCCTGTAGTCACTTGGAAATGAAAGCCAACATCCCAGTTAGACATACTGGTTAGACATATAACATACCAAAGTTCCCACTCGACCATCACTCTCCACCCGCACCCCACCGCCGCTCAGTTCCCTGTCCAAATCATTGGTTTCAAACCCTTTTTACCACAGTCCACAATGAGAAGTACATTTTACATTCAGACCCAATACCTATACACAGATCGTTATTTACAACGGAAAAAGTGCAACTTTTATTTTCTATTCTATTCGCTTGTTGTTTTTAATACTAATTACAACCCAATAAAAATATTTCAGGACCCTCTAAAATGAGTTGCAAACTAGTCTGAAAAAACCTGCTTTAGTCACAACTATCCTTTATATTTTAACCTCCTTGTAGTTTTCGGAGTCGCGACCTCGCAAGTATAGTACGTGAGCAGGTCAGCTTCTTAGACTGGCCACACACAAACACAGCTTAGTCTTAAAATCCAAAAACTTTAGAACAAAGTATATGCTACATATTCAGTGATCTATATAGATCAAGGAAGTTAACCCACAAATTCTAAGCAATTCACTAGAAGCGTTAACACTGCTGAGTAACTGGGAGGAAGGTGCTCCCTTAGGAAAAAAGTTTCTCTGCTTTGGGAGAAGATCCTTTGAAAGACAGAATTCACTTCACCCCGCGCTGGTGGCTGAATTATTGATATCGCTCTCCTTAGTATAAGGCTTAACTAAATGTTCCTGGCTCAGTCTCACTCAGCTAACAAAGAAGATAGTATAGTAATAGGAACAAAATCTTGGGGTAGCATCTTTGTCCTCTGTTATCATTTGAAAGAAAAGACAAGGGCTAAATACCGATGAAACGTGGATGCCGTGCTACTAAGCAGTGTTTCCTGATGCCAGCGACTATTAAGAGAATGATCGTTTGCAAAGACAGGGGACAGGAAGGTTAGGAGATTCACACTGACAAACGAACAAGATTCAACATTGCCCTTATTAGGTTTGGGGGCCCCAAATGTAGATGGGGTGGAAGGGAGGACTAAGGTACGTTTTAAAGATGTTTCCGGGGGTGCTAGATTCACAGGAACTCGCTTGGAAGCTAAGTGAATTTTTTTTATTTTGGTAAAATATATGTATATGTAACATAAAACTGACCATTTTAATCATTTTTAAGCATGCAATTCAGTGGCATTAAGTACATTCAGAGTGTTCGCAACCATCGGTACTATCCATTTCTAGAACCTTTTCATCATGTTAGACTGAAACTCGGTACCCGTTAAGCAGCAGCCCCCCATTCTCCCTTCCCCCAGTCCCCAGTAACCCCAATTCTACTTCGTCTCCATGGAAATGCCTATTCTAAGTCCTCGGGTAAGTGGGATCATACAATATTTGTCTTTTTCTGTCTGGCCTATTTCACTTGCTGGCCAGTATCTTCTAATCCACCTTTTTTCTCCTTAAAGAAGCCAGCACTAAGTAATTTTTTTTTTTAATGGGCTCAGGAAAATGTTATGACTATGAGATTATAGGTGCCTGACATCAGGGGGACAGGAAAGGAGCTTTCATCTGTCGAGAACTCAGCTTCCTTGCAACTTTGCAGAGCATAGCTGAGACAAACGCAACATTCGAAAGGCGTCTTAACGGGTGAAATGCTGGTTACAGGGCCCACACCCTGCAGAGGACGCAGTACCTCACAGGAGAAGCCACCGGACCCTCACAGGGCGCAGAACCTACCAGCCCCTCACCAGACCCTGTTTTATGCTGATACTGCACATACTTCTAAAAAGCTTCCCGCAGCATTTTAGAAGCAGCATATTTTTGGTAGTGAGCCTGCTATATAAGCCTGCAGGCTCACTACCAATACTGAACGCTTACCAGGAAGGAGAGAAAGTCAGCTGTCACTCAGAAGGCCGTCATCACTACCTTTCCTCACTGTACGGCTGACATTCTAAACTGTAAGCCCAGTAAACCGAGTAAACAGTAAACAGTAAACCGAGCGTGAATGCAGGCACCCTGCAAAGCATTGTGGGGAGTGATTAGCAAGGCTCAGTGCTTGCCAACAAAAGGCTATGTTATGACCATTATTCTTTAAGAGAGACTCCCAATATTTCTCCACCGTTGGTATTTCTTTAAGTTTCGAATTCTGGGTAAGGGGTAACTGTACACAAGTTTCGCTTTTTACAAAACAGCCATTTGGGGTTGACTGCTGCCGTGTGGATACCAAGAAAGTTATCCTGTTGTCCCCGATTGCACCTAGGTGCTCATGCTTGATTGGGAGGATGTATGGAAGAGAACAAAGGAAAAGGTAGCGTTAGACTCTAAAGCCTCTTCAACAAGACAGTGAGCATCCTTGAGGCTTTAGTTGGTATGGTTTGGTTTCGAAGGGGGTGTGGGGAAGTGGGGAGAAAGTGAATGATTTCATCCAAACTTTATAAGAATGTAGCTTACGTGCGAAGGCCCACTTGTAAGAATTAGCTCGGGCATTAAATTTGTCCCTCTCCCCACATCTCAAAACCTCACAGAGGCTGCGTGTGCCTGATATACCCTGTGTCAGGACTGGGTTCCATGACATACCTAATATGCACCCGACACCTTTTCTGATCAATGTGCCTTTGGGCTGGAGCGCAGACACTTCTCTCCAGCCTCCTCCGTGGAGGCTGTGCACCCCGTGAGCCTGGGCAGGCCCCATTTTTCACACCCCGCCTGACTCTGCCCCTTTTCTCCTTCTCTCCCTGGCTGCAGCACGCTGTCCAAGTGCTGCCACGCGATGGTGGCGGTCATCTACCCCTTCACCTGGCAGCACACCTACATCCCCGTGCTGCCCCCGGCTATGATCGACATCGTATGCTCGCCAACCCCCTTCCTAATCGGGCTGCTCACCAGCTCCCTGCCGCTGCTCAGGGAGCTGCCACTGGAAGAGGTAAGCTCCTGGGATGTCCCTGTCCCCTTCCCATGGGGGGGCAGAGGGCAGAGGGGAGGTGTTGGCTAAGGCTGTGTGACGAGCAGTGTCAGCTTTGTCTATGAGATAGCCACCCCCCGCCCCAGTCTGCCTCAGTAGATCCCTGGTGACAGCAAACTCTGTTTTCCCTCTAAATAAACCTACTGGCATGAAAACCCACTGAGAAGGGCAACAATCAGCAACTTAATGAATGTTAAAACACTTTATCCATAAGTAGCCATCCATCCTATCCTGCTTTCTCTCCCACCCCCCTAGTTAGGGCAGAAAGCGCACGGAAGCTAATGATAATTTACATTTAGACTGATAAACTTGACGAAGACTGTGCTCCTACAAATAGGTTCTTTTTCATATCAGTTAAAAAGACAACAACCAAAATGTTTTTAATGATCAAGTTCTGGGTTTGGGGGTCTACATCCAAGTGGGAAAGTTTTCCATGGCATGTCTGTGGTTATTTAGTCCCAGCTCCTTCCTCTAAATAATCTCTGACCCCATGCACTGAGAACTTCCAGTAGTCAGAGAGGGGACCTTAGGGGACAGACCGATGCCTCTCAAAAAGAACACCTGGCCTTGAAATTCAACCCGGGCCCCCAGATGTGGCTTCTCTAAATGCCCAGGTAGTCCTAAATCTCGTTAAATAATAACCAGCAGACTCAGGTCTTCAGGTATGGGTTTGTGAACTGCAAGGAGTTTGTCTGGGTACCTTGCGATCCCTAAAATGGCTCACTTCGGTCCCAGAGGGAAGGAGGGAATGAAGGAGAAAGAGCCCTCAGCTCCTGGGCAGGGTCTCTGGGGTGCGTAGAGCTCACGTTCCCAGCTCTTGGTAGAAACATGGTGACCTTCCAGGCCCCTGCTCTTCCTCCGTCCTAGCCAGTGGCCAACGCCGAGGCCTGAGTGAGGGTCTTGCTTCCAGGGGCCTTCGAGCAAAGGCCTGGCCCTTGTGTTGCCCTGCTGGTGAGCGCCTCCCTCACCTCACCCTGGTTCTAGCCCCACTCTGCGGGGAGTGGGTACAGGAGGAGGCTTTATCCCAAAAGCCTTGGCTGATGAAAGCTTGATTGATTTACTCTGCAGTCGGATCCACTCCTCTGGGTTTTTCCCCTCCCATCCCATTAAGAGAAACAAGATCCAGTGGGTGTCTGGGAGGAAGGAGGGCAAACCCCTGGGTGGGCAGTGACAGAGTCCAATGCAATAGGCACTAGTGAGAGGCTATAGCCTCCTCACCCAGCTCAGTAC
>NW_006434839.1:1969354-1991114 GCF_000325575.1 Pteropus alecto
CGCCTCTAAAAGAAGATTGAAAGAAAAACTCACCAAAACATTAATGCCGGTTGTCTTGGGTGGCAGACTGAAAGGGAGAGAGATTATGAGTGCTTTTAAACTGTTCTAATACCGTCATGTATTTTCTGTAATGATCATAAACTACTTTCATTACTAGAGAAAGTAATACACAACTGTTTCCTTATTATCATTTGCCAGAGAGGTCTAATTCCCATCAGATCTTGTAAGAAATCATTACAGAAAGGCGTTGGGGGCATTCCTTTGGATCGCTCTGTCATGTTGATGCCATTTTTATCGTGGGTCCCATCCACTTTGACTTCCCAGAATTCCTCAGGTTGGGCCCTTCCTGCTCTGAGGCCCAGCTCACAGAGCCAGCTTCAGGTCACGGATTGTCTGCCCTGGCCAGAGCCCCCTGCTTAGCACTAGCCACCCTGCAGAGCGGGGGCAGTGGGAAACATTTATTGAGTAGCCACTAAGTGCCAGGCACTTTCACAAGGTAATCGTATTGCATTTAATATGTCCTCCCAGCTTTATCGAGATATTATTTATATATAACAGACGTAAGCTTAAGGTGTACAACGTGTTGGCGTGATACAGCTGTACGCTGAGCAGTGAGTACCACAGTAAGGTTAGTTACCACTGCCATCGCCTCTGGGTGTGTGGAGATAACACCAAGATCTGCTCTCTCAGTAACTTTCAGGTGTACAGCATAGTATTGTTAGCTTTAGTCACCACACCGTGCTGCACATTAGGTCCCCAGAACTTACTCATCTTAAAGCTGGTACAAAGTTGATACCCTCTGACCAACATCTCCCCATTTCTAAAATGAGTTTGACTTTTTTAGATTCCAAATATAAATGAGGACATATAGTATTTGTCTTTATCTAATCAATTGAATCAATTTTTCTTAGCATAATGCCCTCCAGGTTCATCCATATTGTCACAAAAGGCAGGATTTCCTTCTTTTTATGGCTAAGAATATTCCAGTGTGTATACGCATATCACATTTTCTTATTCATTCATCCATCAGTGGACACTTGAGTTGTTTCCATATCTTGGCTATTGTAAATAATGTTTCAGTGAATATTGGGTTGCAGATATCTCTTCAAGATAGTGATTTATTTCCTTTGGATAAATACCCAGAAGTGGGATTGCTGGATCATATGGTGGCTCTGTTTTTAATTTTTCAAGGAACCACCACACCGTTTTTCTTACTGGCTGCACCAATTTACATTCCCACCAAGAGTACACCTCACCAACGCTTGTTATTTTGTCTTTTTGATAATAGCCATTCTAACAGGTGTGAAGTGATGTATCTTGTGATTTCGATTTGCATTTCTCTGATGATTAGTGATATTGGACATCTTTTCATGTATCTGTTGGCCACTTAGATATCTTCTTTGGAAAAATGTCTATTCAAGTCCTTTTTGCAGTTTTTAATCAGATTGTTTGTTGTTGTTGTTGTTTTGCTGTTGAGTTGTATGAATTCCCTATATATTTTGGCTATTAACCTCTTATAAGATAGATGGTTTGCAAATATTTTCTCCCATTCCATAGGTTGCCGTTTCATTTTGCTGATTGTGCAGAAACTTTTTAGTTTGATATAGTACCACTTGTTTATTGTTGCTTCTGATGCTTGAACTTTTGGCATCATATCCAAAAAATCATTGCCAGACCAATGCCAAGGAGCTTTTTCCCTATGCTTTCTTCCAGTAGTTTTATAGCTTCTGATCTTACATTTACATTTTTATCTATTTCAAGTTAATTTATGTGAGTGGTGTACGATAGGGATCCAATTTCATTCCTTTACATGTGAATACCCAGTTTTCCCAAGACCATTTGTTAAAAAGATCATGCTTTCCCAATGGAGGATTCTTGTCTCCCTTGTTGTAAACTGTTAGTTGACTGTATATGTGTGGATTTATTTCTGGACTGTTAATTCTGTTTCATTGGTTTGTGTGTCTGTTTTTATGCCAATACCATACTGTTGTTTTTTTGTTTGTTTTTTTGTTTTTTTGTTTTTAGGCGAGGCAATTCTTGGTTGACCTCACAGATTGCAAGGACCTGGTCAGCTTACGATCCCTTACTTTTTTTATTTTTTATGCCTACAGAACCCAGTCTTCCTAGGTGGTCTCCCATCCAAGTACTAACCAGGGCCAACCCTGCTTAGCTTCTGAGATCAGATAGGATCGGGCTCGTTCAGGGTGGCATGGCCGTAGACAGTACCATATTGTTTTGACAACAATAGTTTTATAATTAAGTTTGAAATCAGGAATTGTGATGCTTCCAACTTTGTTCTTCTTTCTCAAGATTGCTTTGGCTATTTGGGGTCTTTCATAGTTCTGTATGAATTTCAGGATTATTTTCTTTATTTCTGTGAAAGATGCCGTTGGAATTTTGATAAGGATTTCCTTGAATCTGTAGCTCTCTTTGGGTAGTGTGGACATTTTAACGATAATAATTCTTCCAATCAATGAACACAGAACATCTTCAAAGTTATTTGTGTCTTCAATTTCTTTCATCAGTTATTTATATATATATCTTTTATATTGCATTTAATCATCATAATGAGGTATAGATCTTGATTAGTAGCGCATTTTACAAACGGGGAGGCTGAGGCTCACACACCTTATAAAAAGTGGAATCAAGATTGAAACCTCGGACCTCTGACTCTAAGTCGTGTCTCTTCCACTAAACTGAGGACCGCAGCAGGCCCTCCCCGCGATGCGGTGCGTGCTCCCGGCCGGAAGCCCGAGGGCAGCTGCCCGCCTGTTTTTGCTGCTTTACAGATGGACGACGAGGACTCCATTCTGCCCCGGAAGCTTCAGGTGGCCCTGGAACACATTCTGGAACACAGGAATGACCTGGCCGGTGACCAGGATGAAGGGCCCCCGGACTGCAAGCACGGTAATGCTCGGCCACCTCCCAGACTGCATCTCCCTTTTCTGTTATAAGAGTCAGGGACAAGCGGACAGTGGCCGGCCACTCTCCTTGGCTTTGGGTTAAGCAGGAAAATGGGCAAGACAGGTGTGCTGTGCAAGGAGAGAAACCAGGTGCTCAGCCCGTTTACCTGGCTCCCATTCTGACAGTGAACTGTGGGAAAAGTGTCTCCCAACCCCATTTTGGCCCTAAAATATCTGGAGGGAAAGAAATGGTTTAATAACTTTGGGTAACCTTTTGATGGGTCGTTTCAGTTTGCCGTGGAGCGAGCTAGCAGTCACTTGGGTTGCTGATTGGCTGGCCTCGGGCGCTGCCCTCACCCGCTGGCCCTCCCTCCCCCACTTTGCTCAGGCCCTGAGTCCAGCCCCCTGAACGAGGTGGTGTCTGAGGCCTTTGTCCGCTTCTTCGTGGAGACCGTGGGCCACTACTCCCTGTTCCTGGCGGGCGAGCGCGAGGAGAGGACCCTGCAGCGGGAGGCCTTCCGCAAAGCCGTCTCCTCCAAGAGCCTCCGCCGCTTCCTGGAGGTCTTCATGGAGACTCAGATGTTCCGGGGCTTCGCCCAGGAGCGGGAGCTGCGCCGGCAGGACGCCAGAGGTGGGGGCCCCTCCACGGGTGCGGGGACAGCTGGACAGGCCCAGCCCGCAGCGGCTGCTGAGCCGGAGGACGGTGCCGGGGTCCAGGCGCGGACGGGAGCGGCTCTGCGGCCTCCTGTGAAAATGTTTGTTCTTGTCCCTCTGAGCTGCTGAAAACTGCCCCACGCCTGTCCCCTCAGGCTGTCTCTGTCCCCTCCACTAGCCCGGTTCCATGGCACGGTCTCCTTCTGTGCCATTCTTTCTAACTTGATGACACTTTCATGGACACCTTGTCCTCCCTCTCTCTCGGCCTCCCTTGTCTTTACCTCAGGCCTCCTCTCATCCCTCTGCCCTCCTTTCCTGCCTCTCTCTGCCACGGGTGGCCAGACAGGCAGGAGCTGGCTGGGACAGGGTGGTGGAGGACAGGGTGGCCCCGTGTCACTCCACCCCCCGTGCCTGCTGCCGCCCAGCGGGGCTGCACAGGGGAGGTGGGACAGCAGTGGCTCTCCCGCACCTGGGAGATTGCCGGCCATCCCCGGTCATCGTCGCCCTCCCTCACTCTCCTCTCAGAGTTCCTTTCCCTCCTGCCTTCTCCGTCCCTGTCCCTGTCTGCTGGGTTCCATCACACTGCTAGGGATGGAAGATGGGGAGGTGCGAGAAAAGAGGGTGACGTCTTCCTGTCTCTTTCTTACATCATCTTAAGCCCCTTGGGAATCTAAAACCTGGAAATGTCTGTAGAGGCTGTCACAGACGGGTTAGACCTGAGCAGGGGAGAGATGTTGACTCCAGGGAGTGGCCCCAGGGAACAGCTGTCCTCTGGTGCTGTGATTCCAGAGACTAAGTTAAGGCACCAAACCATCCCCAGAGCTCCTCGCAAAGTAAAGGCAGAGGCTGTCCATGCGTCAGGCACTTCTGATGAGTGGAAGACTTCTGGAGACACGAGAGGAAAATTGATCAGAGGGTGTGAGTCACTCACGCCTGATGAAAGGATCCTTTTAAATAAAAGACCTGCCGAGTACACATAAATATCCGTCTACAGATCACAGTTTCATAGAGAGGTCGAGACATAAAAGCTTAAAAGCAGCATGGAAGGAGCCCTCTGTCCACTTTCAGATCAGTGAGAAATGAAAACAGAGTGCCCGAGGCTCAGCCCCCAGGGCCGAGAGCTGAGGGCACCTCAGAGGCCCAGCCTTCCTGAGCTCACAGGTGGCAGATTCCCAGGGAGCTACACCCCATGACCAGGGACCCTCTCGCAGCAGAACCCGAGGAAAAGGCCAACTCCGGGAGCTCCTGAGAGCGAGACTCTCTGCTCTGCTTCATCCTTGAAACCGCACGCCTGGCACCATGTAGACACTTGGAAGATGTTTGCTAAATAGAAACAGGATTTCACGGAGGAGCTGGCTCTACAGCTTTCCAAAGACAGTTATTACACAAGGTTGGGCAATTATAAGAGTAATGAAAACTCTTATAAACCTCATGATTTAGAACATGTTTATAGGAGCAGCTGGTCTCAGCAGTAAGATTTCTCTTTCTGTGCGGTAAGGAAATGGTTATATTTAGAAGTGCCTCGAGGAAGGACTAAAATGGCTGGGACTTCTCTTGTCAACAGGTCTGTTTGAGGTCCGAGCCCAAGAGTACCTGGAAACCCTCCCCAGCGGAGAGCACAGCGGTGTCAACAGGTTCCTGAAGGGACTAGGTAAGGCTTAGGGGCTTCAGCCCTCATCCCCATCGGTAAAGAGGCTCCTTCCGCTGGAGCCTGGGCCTCCGTACAATGCAGAGCTCTCCAGCCTCGGCCTAACTCGGCATTTTGATCTTCTGTTCTAATCTGACCCCAAAGTATGAACAAAGGACACGAATGGCCCCCTCCCAGCTTTCCTGGGCCGCTGGGCCGTCTTTCCACCTCCTTCACGGCCATGCCCCACACTCCTAAGTCTTCTGGGGAATCGAGCTTAGGAAGCGTGGTGAAGGCTGTCTGGCAGTGGAGACCGGGCCCAGCCTCTGAATGCCCCCCGAACAGTGGGAACGTAAGAATGAGAAGGACCACGGTTTAATCAGTAAAGAAGGAAAAGGGAGGATGAAGAAGAAGAAGTCTGAAAAGAGGAAGGAGGGCGAGGCCCCGCCGGGGAGGACCGCACAGGGCCTGTGGGGGCCTGCCTGTCCCTCACGCAGGACGGACAGGTGGCCACTTGGGACGGGGCCGCCTACCCACCTGCTGGGAGTTTTCTCCTCATGTGGCTTCTCAAGGACACATAACATGCAGCCCTTCCTGTGTCACCTTTTCAGAAGCAGTGTCTACAGCGCTGACATTGCTCTGTTTAAAACTCCCCAAGTCTGAGGAGGTCCCTTTCCATTGGGGCGGCGTGGGAGGCCACAGCTGCCCTCACTGCAGGCGGGGTGAGAAGGGCAGGATTTAACTCAGCCCCCTTTGTCTGCCTGCCGAAATGGTCTCACTTTCTTTTTCCAGGCAATAAAATGAAGTTTCTCCACAAGAAATAACCCTCAGCCCAGCCCCAAAGGCAAACTTCCTCCTGCAGCAACCGCCATGTTTTGAAAACAGGCCTGGTGATGTTTCGGAAACGTTGGGTCCTCAGGTGTTGCAGGTGCTGGGGAGAGGCCGGGATGGTTTCCGGCTGCCACTGGGTTGTCCCCGTCCCCAGATTGCCAGAACCGTGCCACTGCTTCAGGACAGCACTGGACAGGGGGCCTGAGACCAGCGTGTCGCCAACATTCAGATGGATGGTTTTGGTTGTTTTTGGACTTTTTGGTTTTTTTTTTAATCTTAGATATTAAAAAAAAAAGAAAGGTGTTTGGGTTTTCCTCTTATTATGCTAGGGCTAAGAAAACTCTGTCCTGCCCTACGTCATCTCCCTGGCCCATCCTGCCTTGCCGCTCGGGAAGAGAGGACGAGACGGAGCAGCGACCAGGGACAAATGCCTGCGTTGGGGAGGAGGGCTGTGGTGACACCTACAGACACTCAGATCCCAAGTCCTCTGGGGAGAGACGGGCCTTCTGAATTGCTGAGGAGTCGGAGCTGGGCTCCAGGGATTTGGCTTCCGGCATGAGTGGTGCTTCCAGAGTGGCCAGTGATGCCACCTGGTGGCCGAGGCCGCTGCTGTGGCACCGCTGAGTCTTCTCTCAAACGGACCTGACTTCTCGATGGCCTCTTTTCCCTTAGAAGCCATCGGAACGTCCACGGCAAGCCGTCCATGACTTTTGAGGTACACACACGAAGAGGAAAGCGTAAGATCTGTTAGCGGAATATTCTTAGGGTCCTGAAGTGTAGATCACAACGTGTCACCTTAAAACACATGAGCCGTGGCTTTGACCCTGTTCCCATTCATACCTAGGAAATCTTCCCTTCTCATTGTCAGGGCCCAGATCAGCATAAATGAAATGGCACATGGAAAATCGGAAGGACTTTTGTTATTGGCGTTAACGAAAGGGAGCATCGAAACGCGGGGGCAGCTTCGCCAGACTCTGCAGCTGGCCACCCTGGACCCGAAGCAGGGAGGCGAAGCAGGAAGGTGCGGGGGAAGGCTGCGTTCTGAGCGCTCCCCTGCGAGGGACCCAGCAGGGAGGCAGGAGAGCTGTGGGCAGCACAGGCCGGTCCCTAGAACAGCACCCAGGGCCACTGCACATCCACCGGTGCGTCCCCTCTGGATGGCGCCAGCCACCATGATACAGACACATGACAGGGATGTGCTCTGGCCACGGCAAAGGCCCAGGGGCCCATGCTGCCCAGCAGAGGTTCTTAGCCGTGGGGAGTTGGGAGCCAGGGGTCTTCTGAGGAAGAGAAAAATGAGGAGGTCGACCTGTCATTCCGCATTAAGAGTTCTTACCTGGAGTCATGGGCCACCTCTCCCCGGATTGTATCCAAGATTTGGCGTGTCCATCCATCTTTCAGGGAAGAGAATCCACAGTTTACATCAGGTTCTCAGTTCCAAGGTCCCCATAACTGGTAGGAACCAGGCTATGCATAACAATCAGCCTGGGTTAGTGTGGATGGGGATTGAGGGGCAGATGGAATGAGAATCTCCACATGCAGGGGCTCAGGGATTTTTACCCAACGAGCTCCTCAGATTAGTTAAGTTTATTAATACCAATATTCTGTCCAGAGATACTCACTTTTAATATTTTGGAATATACGTTCTTTTCTAACTTATTTCATATTATATTGTTTACTCAACATCTCCAAGTGAATAAATATGTCTTTATCAATATGTCTAATACTTGTCTAATATTCTATTTTATAGATATACTAAAAGCTATTTTACCAATCCTCTACTCTTCGAGCAGGATATTTTGAGTTTTTAATATAAAGAGCATTGAGAAAAACATCTTTGTACGAGTATCTTAGCACATTTGCCCTATTTTCATTTCATTTTTGCTTGGAGTAACACATACATACAGAAAAGTGCCCGGATCGTGCGTATACAGGCTGACAAACCACAGATGACCACGTCCGCATCACCAGCACCCGGGTTGAGAAGCCGATCGTCATGGGACCCCGGACGCCAGCCCCTGCTGCCACCTTCCCAGCATTCATCCCTCCCATCTACATGGGCGGATGTTTAATTCACCTACCAAGTTGTCTACAACTTGCCAAGTGGTAAACAGGCTGGGGAGGGTCAGAGGCAAGAGAAAAAAGTAGAGTCGTGATCCCTGCTGACAGCCTAGGGCGGATTCTGGGTGGACAGTGCTGTTTGGCTTGGGAGAGCATGGCCGTTAAGCATGGGTGTGCTCGACCCGGTCACCGCAGCTCGGCCTTTCTGTCTTAGCTCACAGCAACTGTCTGTCCAAGGACCAAGTCCTCTCATTCCAATCAAAGCACACATTTTCCATGAAGAATGTGTACGTGTTTAGAAGCATTCCTTACTGTGTTTCACGGCGAAGCACGTGGTCATGAAAAATAGTTGGAGAGGGATTGTCGGGTGGACTTCAGCGCTGTGGACAATTGGGACGCCGGCGGGCGAGGGAAGGGGAAATGTGAGTGGGTGCATCTGAGGGAGGAGGCAGCCTTCACCCCTGCTGGGAAGAGGAAAATGAATTCTTAGAAATTATCACGAAGACCTCGTACCACTCAGACTAAGAATAACGATATCAGCCGCCACTTCCTGGCCGTTGCTTTTTGCCCATCACTATGTTGAGTTCGTCACGTGCGTTATCTGATCGCCAGAATGTAAGCCTCACAAGGGATGGTGTCCCTCACGTCCACTGCTGAATTCCCAGAGCCTAAAGCCAGCGCCTGGCACAGAGCAGGCTCTTCCTGAAACGTTGGCCGAGCGAAGCAACAATTCCCACAAGAGGGCTACTATCTCTGTCGCAGGCAGCAGGCTCATTAGAGATGGACGCAGGCCCCACTAAGCCAAAGGAATGCTTTGTCGAGGGGAGTCGACCTGTCTACTGACGGTGACAGCCATGCCCAGCATCTCAGACACTTTGAGTCAGCACCAGGCACCTACCTAGGAGACCACACTAATCATCAGAAGGTTGCTTGGTGAGTATGAAGTCGGAGTAAAGGGCACCAGAGAGTCTGGAGCCACCGGGAGGGGTGGGCAGCTGGACAGACTTCCCTGTCTCATGAAGACCCTGCTGACCCCTTGATCCCTGGCACCCCGCACCCCGCACTGCTGCTCCACTTATTTTTTTTTTTCCTTTTTATTTTATTGGGTTGAAATTCACATAACATAAAAGTCACGTAGTGCATTCGCTATGGTGTGCAAGCTCCAGAAATATTTCCATCGCCCACAGGAAATCCGCTACCCATCCAGCAGTGACGCCCACCCCTCCCCCCTCCCCTGGCCACCACCAGTCTGTCCGCTCTGCCTGTGAATATCTCTGTTTTAGGTGCTTCGTGTAAATGGAGCCACAATATGTTTTCTGCCTGGTTTCTTTCACTTAGCATGGTGTTTTCAAGGTTCATCCACTTTGTAGCATGTATATGCTACAATACTTCCTTCTTATGGCTGATATTCTATTGCATGGATATGTCATATTTTGCATATCCATTCATCCAGCAGGCGACATTCAGTTTGTGCATATTTATTTGAATACCTGTTTTCAATTTCTTTGAAAAAAAAATATATATATATATACACACACACCTAGGAGTGGAATTATGGATCATGTGGTAATTTCTACATTTAAAATTTTGAGGAACCAGTAAACTTTTCCACAGTGGCTGTCCCATTTTCCATCCCACCCACGATATATGAGGGGCACTTCCCTTTCTTAGCTATATCCATCACCTCCCCGCCATACCTCTCAGAAGAGGACCCCATATCTCTCGAGTGATTGGGACCACGTACATCAGATTCGCCTGGGACACTAGTTTGAAAAGCAGTTTCCTGGGATCTACCTTGACCTCTCAGGGGCTAAGGCTCTAGAGCCTTCATTGGCTGGAAGGGCCCCAAATGTCTCCAAACATTTTTAGGACTCTGTCTCAGGTGACTCACTTCTTCAGGTGACTGATCTCCTTCCTCCCTTAGATGCAAATTCTCCCCTCAGTTTCATTGATGGATTAATATTAGGGCCAATTTCCAAAGTCTTGGAAATAAGACTTTTGCACATATGTCTCGAGTTTACTTAAGAGCTTCTAAAATGCCTTGAAGAATGAAAACATCAATGAATCAATGAAATGGGTGTAAGCTTGCAAGGGGCCACAGACGGGCCACACTCGTTTGAGCAGATCAAATATGGCGATTCAGATTGTCGGTTTTAAAAGTTTCCGTTACTCTCGTTGGGACCTTGTATAGACTGGCAAGCAAACCCAGGGCAGTACAGGTTAGGCCCCCAAAATTCTGAGGGGAGATTGCTGTGGAGGGGAGCTCAAGAGAGAAAGGCTGGCGGGCTCAGCTCACTTTCAGGGGAGGTGGTGGGAGCTGAGTTCAGAGCCTGGTTTGGGTGGGTGGAAGGGGTTAAAACAGGCAGAGGAGGAAGGAGAGATTCTGGCCTGAGCAAAGGTTAATAAGAAAAGCAAAAGGCAGATGAGACGGGCCACTTAACTGCTGGCACCTGTCAAGGCCAATTAACTTCACTCTGTGGCTTGTCCAGTGACCACACCTCACCCTCACCCAACTCTTGGGTGGGGTTCGGCTGCCAACCTCTAACTTCTTTTAGGCTACAATCACGGAAGCCTGCCACCAGCTTTCCCCGCACCAGGCCAGAGAGCAAACAGTCTCACCTTTGATCAGCCTTGGGCTTCTTACCTGCCCCTCTTACTTTCTCCTCTGCCTACAGCCATCACCCCTCCCCACCTCAACCGTAATCCTAAGAACGCACAGTTAAATCCTGCAACCAAACCTCGCAACAGTCTTCCTTCCTACAATGGCGCTAATTGCCTTACCTACTCGGTGGAATGTGGACCGAGTTGTTTTTCTGGCAGAGAACTCCAGATTCATGGGGACCCACCCTTCACTCTCTCACCAGGTCCCTGGACAGGTGTGAAAGGGCTTATCCAGTGGGGCTCTGGGTGGCAGCAGGACCTGACAAGCCAGCAGGCAGGAGACCAGCTGGCAGGGCCTGGCCAGCAGACAACTCCCCAAGCTGCAGACCAAGCCCGGAGCCCCAGTGCCTGGAGTCTAGCTTGGTTGTCTGGCAGAAGCTGCTTTTCTTCCCTCCCTGCCTTGGTTTATCTGGCCTGGGAGAAGTTCTGGGCAGGAACTAAGGTGGCACAGCAGCCCTATGCCCAAGCCACGGTCAGCCACTAGGATGACTCACAGAGTGAGGCAGGTCAGTGTCCTTCCCATCGCGTGGGGTCCATCAACCCTGTGTCCTGGGTTCTGGCAGTCCAGATGGCCCCTTGAGGCCAGTCAAGCCCCTGCTCTGTGAGGAGATGGGGCTGTGGACGCAGTGGAAAGCTAAAAGCTGCCTCGTATCTCAAGATGGGGACATTCAGCCTCTCGGGGAGCAAGTGGGGTGAGGGCCGTGCGACAGTAAGCAGGACCATCACCATCCTGCGCTTCGTAGCCATGTCAAAGTATTGCTCTTTGAAAACAAAAAAACGATGGTTGCACAACAGTCTGAATGTACTTATCCCACTGAACTGTATACTTGAAAATCGTTTAAATGATACTTTGTTATGTACCTGTTACCACACACACTCACACACTCACACACACACACAGCAGTAATGTTACAATGCATTTATATTCTAGTGTGATGATTTTAACCTTGAGCGTGTATCATTCACACATGCATTTCTATAGGATAAATGCCAGCTTCTTTCTTTGTGCAAGTGTTTCTTTCCACTCCAGGGATATCAACCCTAAAAGTACCTCCTACTAAGTCTGCATCTAAATTCCATATATTCTCCTTAAACTTTATTTTCCTAATATTCCAGGACTGGTCCAGAAAATTATGAAGGAATTCTTTAATGCCCTTCCTTCCAGGTTTAGGAATGACAAATGGAACCTTTAGACAATGCAGCATGCTAAACGCTGGTCCAGCCTCTCTCCTCTCTCTAACCAGCTCCAGGCAGGCCAGCTCCTCCCCCACCACCCCCAGAACTCAGTCTTCCCTGCCCTCAGAGCTTCTGAGATAAGCTTCCTGTGCTGATAAGTTTGCACCACCTCCTACGAGGCATTTCTCTTTCGACTGCTGACTCTTGAGCTGTATAACCCCCAAAGCATGACTTTGTCAATGTAAGAAACATCCAAACCTGTAGAGAATTTTTTATAAGAGTTTATCTGAGCCAAACTGATGATATATGCTGGGGAGCAAGGTCCCAAATGCTCAGAGAATAACAGTTTTGTGGCTTCTTTTATGCATTTGAAATTAAGGAGCGACCATAAAAAGATTACACGACTTCCTTCGGGCACCCCCCCACACACGAGTGCACACACACACACACACACACACGTACACACACTGGTGATCTCCAGGGGGACGCTGGAGCCTCTTCATTTTAAACTGTGTGTGGAAAGGGCACCGAGTATCCCAAACCTGTTCCTCCGCCCCGGGCATCGGCTAAGCTGCAGCCCGCAGCAGTTGAAAAGGTGAGACCTTTTTGAAGCAATGAGAATGTTCTGGAATGACATACTGGTGATGGTTGCACAACTTCGTGACCACGCTGAAAACTAATTGTACACATTAAGAGGGTGAACTTTATAGTACGTGAACTATATTTCAATTCAAAATGAAAGATGAAACCAGCCATTGGAGAACGAGGAGATGTAAAGCTTGGTGCGTGGGATAAGCTGATCCTGCAGCTGCCCAGGTTTGTGGGACAGAATAAGCTATGGAGGGTCGAAGGGGGCCCCCTGCCCCCGACATCGCCTCCTTGGTGTTTGGCTCTGAGGCCTGGGGGGGTTGGGGCTTCTGTCACAGCAACCCCTGTGACCTATCGATAACCTAACTACCACGAATGGATACTGCCCATGCTCCTGGTTGTTAAAAGCCCTGCTCCTTAGAGAGGTGTGTTTCCACGGCAACAGCCGACAGCATCATCCCAAACGACCCTTCACTCCCCATATGTACCAGTGGGTGTCCCGTACCCACGACCCCACTCGCAACAGCTTCTCCTCGGTGATGCCTCTTCCCGAAGACACATTCCCAGGCTTCAAACGTCGCGATGAATCTTGGCTCTGCTTCTAGCCCCTGCAACCTGAAATAACGCTCACATGCTGTCCAAGGCCACGCTCCGCCTTCCTCCGCGGGCCCCCGCTCCCCTCACTTCTGCAGACCCCTCGCCGTCCCCACACTGGGGGTTACTGCTGGTCTCACGACGGCACACAGCGCCCCACGCCAAGGACACCAGGATGGCAGGTCGGCCTCGTTCTTCTGAAAGAGGAAGGAGCAAGTCAGAGCTTCGTCACTTTCTCCCAGTTCAAAGCGTGTCTGGGAAAAGGTGTTTGGGTGCTTTTGCGCTGCATGAGAAAGGGAAGACCAGGGCCCGAGATGGGGGAGAGAGGCTCCCACCGCCCTGCGAGACCTGCGGGGCCAAGGTAGGGAGGACCCGGTGCTTGAGCAGGGAGCATGTGCTCCGTCTGCTTCGGTCTTTTCTATATTTTAATGCCGAAAGAGCAGTGATTTAGGAAAAGTGGTTTTCTACACGGAAAAAAAAAAAAAAAAGACCCCCCCCTCTTCCCAGACCATGCATACAAGTTAATTCCAGGTCTGTCAGCCGTTAGAGCTGGAGGCCACATGGTCTGAACTCTGGCCCCTCTCCTCCCAGCTGTGGGACTCGGAGCAAGTCACTGAATGTCCCTGCCTCAGTTCCCACACCTACAAAATGGATATAACAAACAGAGCTTTTATAAGGTTTAAATTAGTTAATATTTTTAAGTGGTCAGGACTTAGTAAGCATTATTTAACTGCTGACTAAAATCAAAATCAAAATGTATAAAGCTAAAACCAACACTTTTAGAAGACAGCATGGAAGGAAAACAACTTTCTGACCTCAAGGTGGGGAAGGTTCTTTAACAAGATATAAAAAAGGGCAAACTATAAAGCGAAAGACTGAGCCTAGTAAAAATGAGAACTCTGTACAGGGAGAAGAGCAGATGAACGAGCCGCTCCACGGGAAACCGCTTATGGAGAGGGAGAGGCGGTGGCCGGAAGAAAACTCACCAACAGCACGTGGAGGGAAAGCAGCCAGACACACAACAACACACCCCGCACCGTTCCTGTGACATAAAAACCCTTAAGAGGACAAAATTAATCTATGGAAACAGAATTCGGAGAGGGATCGTAGTGTCGAAATGAGAGAACTAACTGGAAGGGACCGGGAAGGGATGTGCTGGGTGACGACGGGTGGGCGTTTCCTACGCCTTGGTGTGGGGGGTGTGGGTGGCGATCGCATGGATGTAAACGGTCGTCAGAATTCGTTGAACGACACTTAAGATCTGTGCACGTCGTTGTCTGTAAATAAGATCTCGATTTTTAAAATAGAATTAAAACAAGAAATACGGGGGCTTAGATATGATTTTAGCAAAGGAAAGGAAGTTTGAGCACGAGAGCGATAAGGCTGTGGGGAGTGACTGGGCAACCGATGAGGGAAACTTCTGAAGGTCAGTGCTGTGTTAGTGAGGCGTGGTCAGGCAGACGCTCCATCTCCAGCGATGAGGTGCTTCCTCTTTCAGGTATGGGGGGGACACCTTCACAGGGGAAACGTGTGTCCCGCTTCTGGGAGGGGAAAAGGCGGGGAGGCAGAGAATGCGTCCTGCACCTGCTAATTCTCAATGGCCTTCAGCTCGAAATAATCTTTATGCTCAAGTGGTATATTTTGGGGTTGGCATATCCTGATCTCCTTCAGTTTAGGCTGTGCACATTGGTTTTACACACTCTTCTGTTTCTATGTTTACACACACACACACACACACACACACACACACACGAAAATAAAAAAGCCATCATTCTCCTCTGTGTTATGTGCCAAGCTCAGCAGATCGGCATCTCACTGGCAAAATGATACTGTCCCAGCCACCCCTGGGGAAAGAGATTTATTTCAGCCATCACTCCAGATTCTTACCTGTCCCCCACAGAGGCCCTGACACCACGGGGGCAGTGAGCTGTGGCAGAGTGAGGCAGAGCATCATCACCCAGCTCTGCGTCCAGGCTACTGCAGAACGGAACTCGGGTCGCCCCTGTCCAGAAAGAGAGGCCCCTTCTAGCCTTGACTTGGCTCCTGAGGCACCTGCAGCCACACCCAGGAAGGGTGGCCTGGAAGCCTGGTCAGGGCCAGACCCCACGGCCTTCAGCTGACCAGTGCCGCTGGGCAGTTGCAGAGGGAGGGAGGGAGGAGCTGGGGCCCTTGGCAGGACAGGTGGTGCGGGAGGGGGAGGAGACAAAGAGTGAGCGATTGCCCAGGTCTCCCGGGCAGCTAACAGCTGAGCGGATCTTCAAGTCAGGGCACGCCTGGCCTCAGGCAGTCCACAGCTATTTATAGCTCGAACCCCTCCTTATTTGGACTGACCTAGCGCTGGGTCTTCTCTCCCAGCCTCATCTGCCTCCGCCCCTCCCCCATGAGGACATCAGGGCTCCAGCACTCAACAGTGTGTGCCTTATCTATTCCAAATGCCCCGCCAAATCCAACACACATAACATAAAATTTCCTGTCTTAACCATGTCTAAGTGTACGGTTAGTGTTAAGTTCGTTCGCCACCTCTATACTACTTTCTGTCTCTGAATTTGACCAGTCCAGGTACCTCATATAAGTGGAATCATGCACTAAATGTTCTTTTGGGATTGACTTATTTCACTCAGCACAATGTCCTCAAGGCTCATCCATGTTGGAGCATGTGTCAGAATTTCATTCCGTTTTAAGGCTAAATGATACTCATTCCGTGTTATATAAAGACCACATTTTGTTTATCTATTCATCTGTCCGTGGACATCTGGGCCACACCATACATTTTTACATTTCAAGTGCAGTGTCGGAACCAGAATCCCCACTGCCAGATTATAATCGAATGGAATCAACCAGCTTCCTATTTAAAGCCTACCACCTTTCATCAATTTAGGGGAGGATCAGGTGCCCAAGAAAGAAGATTTTTTTTTTTGACAAATGGCATGTTCTTGGGGAGTCCTGGGCTCACGAGACGATTGTCCCTGAAACTTCTACTAGATTGAGAGTTCCAGAGAGATGCGGGTTGTGGCCACGGCCAGGCCCCACGGTCTCTGAGAGCAGAGTGCTGTGGGTCCTGAGTGTAAACAGTAGAAATGTTATCTGGGGTAATGAAAAAAAGAAAGGACAAGGCCACTGAGGGTGACAGCGTGGAACACAGAGGGCGGGGTGGGGTGGTCCCGTGAATTTTAAAGACACCTGGCATTACGCTTTGGCTTAGGGCAGAGGGATTGCAGGGCAGGCGCCAACGTCCCTGATGAACCTGTTTACTTGACTCAGCGAACAGGGTTGATTTGTTTTTAGAATGGCTTCTGTGCAGAAACTTTGCCCAAGACTTGGAAATAGCCCAGTTGGAAGGGTAGATGACAATGGCGGAGCCGGCAGCTTCAGGACTCAGAGCTGCTTTCCTTCCACTGCTTGAGTGTGATCTGACCGACTACGCTGGTCCCCTGCCCCAAACATTCCAGAGGCTCCCCATGGCTGCAGGACGAAGCCCGACCCCTCCCCGTCTCACCCCTCTGCTCCCCACACTGGCTGCACCCAGCCCCTCCCTGCCTAGGACTTTATGCTCCAACAGTGAATTCAGAACTGCTGCCAGCTTCCGTCCGTCCTACACCGTCCTGGCCCTCAGTGTGGTGCCTGGGCCACTGCAATCTGTGGCAAGGGCACAGCTGCTGGCTCAGCTCGCTTGAAACTTAGCTCATCTTACGCCTTCCCTGCTCCCCTGACTCCCAACCCGTCCAGCTCAAAGGCTGCTTCTCTGAGCTCGCATGGCACCTTGCAGACGCCTCTACCACTGCACAGCCCCCAGAAAAACGCTCTGCTTTGGCCTCTGCTTCCTCCGCTTAGGCTCTAAGGTCCTTGAGCACAGGTACTCCCTCTCTTTTCATCTTGAGTCCATTCATTTATTCATCATTTCATTCATTCCTTTACTCATCAGACACATATTTATTTACTGAACTACAACGACGTTGCCGGACCCCGTCCTAGTCTGAATGAATGCATGCCTTGGGATTAGGCCTTCTTGACATCCATCCGTTCACTTACTCATTCATTCATTCTACACATATTATATGCGATAGAGACTGGAGGTACAACGGTGAACAAATATAATACAGGCCCTGCTCTCGAGAGCTTCATGGAGGAAGAAAGACATTCAAATAATCGCACACGAACAGATGGAATGTTGCCATCGCGACAGGTGTTATGAAGGATGGGGAATCGGAGTGTGAGATAGATCAGAGAGGCTTCTCTCTCCAGGCTCCCTCTCCTGCAAAGCATGGGTACCCTATGACAGAAGAGAGTTGGAGTGGCATTTGCTCTACTGGCTCACACACACACACACACACACACACACACACGCACCCGCCTCACCACTCGATGCTGTCAAGCTTTCTATTAAACTTCGGCCCGCCCCGTGCATAAACAAGTATAGTTTCATTTGCAATTTCTAAGCTACGAAAAACACCTTTTTTTGAGAAAGTAAAGGTTAAAGCAGATAAGACTTCTTGGCATTTTAAATGGTTGCTATCAGCCCTTTTCTAAAATCTAGTTTATCTTTTGCCCAAGCACAGGTGGCCCCAGGCCCTTTCTGTACTTTCTGAGAGTTATCAGATGCTTTCAGCTCACACCCGTAGCCCAGGCCAGAATGGAAGCTGGAAACCTCATTAGCATTTTTGGCCCCGCCCCTAGAGAATGCCCTCAAGCGGCAAACGCGCTTGGGTCAGCACCAAGGCTTTTGGGAGTGGAAAGGCTGAGCAATCTTGCCGTTTAAACCAAGTTTTCTCAATTTTTTTTTCTTAAAACCTTAGTTCCTATTCTTTTGAGGGGGACGGGGAGCTGGGAGCTAGAGTAAGGCCCCATTGTTTTATCTACTTACTTGTTTACTAGACAAATATTTTAATCCTCTACTCTCAGGCAGGCAGGCACTGAGCTAAACGCTAAGGAGGAGCTCCAAGCATTGTGTGTACACTGGGGTGGGGTTCCTTCCCAAATGTTTCATGTTAAAAATAGAAATAACGGGATTTTAAAAATTAGACAGATTCTAAAGTTCATGTGTAAAAGTAAATGAGAACATGTCTGAAAAAGAAAATAATATAGTAATATAGCCCTAACAGATACTATATACCTTCAATAATAGTATAGTACTAGGATTTAAATAAAGATAACAAAACAGAAGGTTCTCAGACTCCAGTCTAAGAATTTCACATGCCATTAAGGTGGTGTGGGATTTAGAAAAAAAAAAAATCCAAAATGTGCCTCAGTGATTACTTTGAGCTAAAAGCAGTTTTAGCTTCAGGCTCAAGAGGAACTTTGTCCCTCCCTTTACTCTACACTCTGTAGGGCAGGGCTAACTTCTCTTTGCTAAATGTCTCTCTTCTTAACATCCTACAATGACCTTTCGAAGCCCCCAAGGCACTTTACCTCATCCCTAGCTCAGGATGTCTTATATACCTCAATCATTTTCCCCATCTCCAGATCTATCCTGTATGTGGGGTCTCTAACTCTCTCATATATGTGGGGTTCCCAGACACATGCATGTATTAAGTTTGGTTATTTTCTTTTTGCTAATCTGTCTTCTGTCTATTTTATTATTAGACCAGCCAAAAGAACACTGGAGGGAGAGGAAGGTCTTAATTGGCTTTAATTAAGCCGTTCATGAATCAGGCAGCATCCCCTCTAGCGACTTGGACACCCCAGAGTGTGGTACAAAATGGGTTTTCCTAGGCAGAGTGAGGGATTTAGAAGTTAAAAGAGTGGATTAGGGTGGGACTAAGAAATTAAAAATGGATTATTTCCGGCAAGGATATCTTCCCTTAGGGAAAGGCGGGGGGTCTTATCAGTGAAAATTACCTCACTTGTGTTGATTTGGAAACTCCACACTGATTAAGATTATGTTTCTGGGGTGGCTGAAACTGCAGTTAGATTAAGCATTAAATCTAGGTTTGGTATCATGGCCTTTCAGCACAAGCGACGCCATTTTGGGCCCGTGGTTTTCTGTTTAATGCACCTAATACCTTGTACCTGGATAAATTACAAACGGACCATACATTTAAGTGTAATAAATCGAACTATCAAATAACTGGGAAAAAAACCCTGGACGAATACTTTCATAGCTTACAGTGGGAAAGACATTTATAACTATAATGCAAAAGCCAGAAACCATAAAATTAGACTGCCTTAAATACACGCACACACATAAGACAATTTCCACATGGCAAAAATCACAAGGAGACTCAAATAAAACATCAGCAACAAATGGAGAAACATATTTTCAGTTTTCTTTCTACAAAATAGTAATTTCCCTAATTCCACTTATAAAATGCTCCTGCAAACTGAAAAGAAAAAGACCAACAACCTAATAGAAAAATGGATAAAAGCTATGAATAGGTAGAAAAGGAAATGAAATATCAAACTTATGAGGAATAAGACAAACGGCAATTGAAACTACACTGAAATAGCATTTTTTTCCAACTGATTGGCAAATATCCAAAAGTTTGGTGGCCTGTGGCATTGGTGAGGGTGCTTACACACAGAGTTCTGATAGATCGCTGGTGAGACTCGGGGCTGGGACAACCTGTACGGAGGATGTTTTCATAAAATCCGTTACCATGACTGATGCCCATACTCTCTGACCATGCTCAGAAATACAGTTCTAGGAGTTTATCCTACAGATGTAATCTCATATGTGCAAAATATCCTATATAAAATGTTATTAAGTGGTGCTTTATTATGATAAAAGACAAACCAATCTCCAGGTAAATTATATTACATCCACGCAGTGGAGAACTATGCAGCTTTAAAAAAGAATAAAGACTTCTTTTAGGTTTTGATATGGAAAGGGCTACAAAATACGTTGGTGGCTAATGTCGTAGCCACCAGTCCCCGATAGACACACGGACCACCAGAAACCAGTGAGTTATAGGAAACACACTCTTTATTCAGCCAGCTGGGTCTGCCAGGAGTATGCAGACCCCAAATTAAGCAGCCCCAAAATGTTGAGGTATAGGGTTTTTAAGCCCTAAACCCCATTCCTCATTCCGTCTGAACACAAAAGTCAATTTTTCTTCTATTTACTATCTGTCAACCCACAGGTCAGTTGTGCAAGTGGGGGTACAGAAGCAGAAAGCTAATTGTTAGAATGTTATGTTCTCGTGGGTGATAACCTGTGTTCCCATGGGAAATAGCCAAGCAGTAATTTTCCAGCCAGCACACTAAGTGGGGGTGGAGACAAGGTATACACTATGCCACTTGTTTTATTTAAAAGAGAGAGAAAATACAGACATATCTGTTTGAATATGTATAAAATATTTCTGGGTGCCAGAACTCTTATACTTTCTTGAATTTTGTAGCCCTCGGAATGATAGAGCCGTTTGATTATGTCTTGTCTGCAGTCTTTCCTTTTAACTTAAAGCTCCTATGGGGCAGGCCTGACCGCATTACTAGACCAGAAGCAAAAATTCCTCAAGCCTCAAGCTCTGGATCCTGCATAGCACCACAGCCGGTCACCTCCTCAGATTTAAAAGGGCAAAGGATTCTGTGCTCGCCCCACTTCAAAAGCCTCTTGTGAAACTTGAACTAGAGAAGGTGGTGAAAGGCCTTTGAAAACCATCGAGTATGGTTCTAATGGAGGGTTGACAGATAAAATATAGGATGCTTAGTTATATTTGAAGCTCAGACACACAATGAATAATTTGTAAGTATAAGTATAGCCCATGCGATGTTTGGGGATATACTTATGCTAAAAACCGATTTGTTATTTATCTGTAGTTCGAATTTAACTGGGCATCCTGTATTTTCATTTGCCACATCTGGCAACCCTATTTTAATATCATATAATAATAATATCAATGGGAACAATAGCAAACTGATCTAGCAGTTACTAAGTTCAGCACCTATATTAACTCATTTAATACTTAAGTGGAAGGTGTGTGATTAGCCTTATTTCACCAGTGAGGGAACTGAGGCAGTAACTGGCCCGAAGTCACACAGCTACTGCATCCAGGCACTCGAGTTCTCTCATGATTCCTATATAACCTGGATTTGCTGCTCCAGCTTCTTGTTCTCTTAACCAGTTGGTTCACTGAACCATCCTTGTCAAGCCACATGACTTTTTTATTCTTTTTACTTTTTTTACACCTGGTCTTCCTAGGTGGTCTCCCATCCAAGTACTAACCAGACCCGACCCTGCTTAGCTTCCGACATCAGACGGGATCGGGCATGGCCATAGACAAGTCACGTGACATTTTTGTTTGAGTAAATATGATCACTGGACTCAGAAACTGACTAATAGCGAAGGAGATGCTCACCGTCCCCTTTCTTGTTAAGCCTCCTTTCTCTCTTCCCTCGTCATTGCCAGGTGTTTCTAAGCCGGCCTGACCCCGAGTCGGCAGAGGTGGATGAAGCCAATGCTCCCATGAGAGTCCTCCCCAGGATATGAGTGACCCCACTGGATGGGAGCACCTGAGAAGGAATGAGTAGTCTGAGAAGGTTCTCGGTGCCCTCACATCGCACCTCACGGGCAGCCGTTACTCCATGTGCAATTAAGAACCTGGCTATTTGGGTCACACCGGTACAGCACAGTCACTTATAAATGTTTTGTGAATGAAGAAATGTATGAATTGGCCTTGAGCTGAACTTTTCTCCCAGAAATCTAAAATGGAGATGAAAGTTTAGTTTGTTT
>NW_006434839.1:1991134-1994229 GCF_000325575.1 Pteropus alecto
CCTACAAAACAAACGTTATTATTCCTATTGGTATGGATAAGGAGCCAAGGTATAGTAAAGTTTATAACATTAGAGAATTCTTTCATTCATTGCCCAAATATTGTTGAGCACCTACTATGTGCCACTGTTCTAGGGGCTCGGAATACGTTTGAGCAAAACAGGCAAAGATGGCTGCCCTCGGAGAGCTTCTGTTCCAGCTAGGAGAGACAGACAGTACATCGACATAATGAACAAGCAAATGCTATAGTGAATTAGAAGGTAAATATTATGGAGTAAAGAAAAAGTAGAGCAAACTAAGGGGATTGGAGGGAGGTGAGGAAACAGATTGCAATATTTTAAAAGGCAGTCAGAGGAGAGGTTGAGATTTGAGAATTTCTTGTTGAGATTTGGCAGAAGCTTGGGGGAGCTCGCCAAGGGTGATGAGGTCCCCGGCAGAGGGAACGGCTAATGCGAAGACCCTGTGAAGTGTGACTAGTGTGTTTGGGGCAGCAAAGCCAGAAAGGGGCGGACCAGAGATGGGGTCTGAGAAAGGGAGAAGCCACATCACACCCAGCCTAGTGGGGACAAATCCTGATAGAAACTGTCCTTTCAGAACTTTGAACAGAGGAGGAGTGACACGGCTGCAGGGTTGAGCTGAAAGATCCAAAATTCACAACTCAGCTTGGATGGGCATGTGTGGGCTTCCATGGAGGAGAGGCTACTCAGTGACAAAACAGCCACCGGACCCTCCAGCTAGATCCAGCTAGATCTAGACCAGAACAGACTGACTGCCTCCCATGAATCCCCTCACAGAGTGCCCCGTCCTCCCTCCCCACCATGCGCCAGGAGTGCTGGTTTCTGCGACAGGCCAGTGTCCCGCCCCTGGCGAGCTTGCAAGCATTTTTTTCCCCTTATCTGGGCGGGTCAGGCCCCAGTTGCCCCTATCTATTCCACCCTGCCCTACATAACTCTTTAGCACCTTCCATGTGGCACGAAAGATATCCACGTTTCGCCCCAGACAATCCCGATATGTAAGTCCCCTTAACAAACTCTTTGGTCTCCCAGCCACGGATTTGTGTAACAGCTTGGGGACAGCCTTAGGTCCCATCTCCCTCCATTTTAGGACCAGGGCTGGATTACGTCCTAAATTCAGGCCCAAGGTCTTTCCAGGTGTGCCACTGAGACTCAGATCTGTTATGATCTCACATGATGGCACCGAGGGCTCTGAGCGGGGCACCGCCGCTTCCAGCTGAGGGCAGCAATAAAGAAAAAAAATAATCCATAATTTACAAGAGGATTTTCTTAAAATAGAATTGCTTTAAGTAACCCTTTTTCTTAACATGTAGAGTACTTGCTTTGTTCTTTCTCACTAAAAATAACGTACTTGACTGATAATACCTAATCGATAGCAACTACCAGGAATTCATGGCAGTCCGACAAACAAGTTTGTTAACTTGACACAGCAGGGGAGACCATGAAGCAGAGGAATGGGGGGCATCTCGGAAAGGAGAGTAGGAGGGCTTAAAGGGTTGAAGCTCATACTGGGTGATTCTGGGGAGGGACAAAAAGAGACCAGCTCTAGTTTGGGTGCTGTCATGCAGTGGAGCAGTTTGGGAACTGGGTGTCTCAGCAATCTTTGGAAGGTAGGAGGGAGAAATGGAGTGGGTGAGAGAAGTCAGTAAAAAAGCTGTAATTACTCAACCGAAGGGGATCGTTAATCATTCCGCAGCCGTGGTGTGGCCTTGGGAGAATCATTGCTGTCTGTTGGCTTTTCCGCTGTCCTTGTATGTGTCTCTTAGGAACATGGTGGTCTGATTGGCAGTGGAGCAAATTTTCACTTTCTCAAGGTAGAGAGACCGTAGAAAAGCAAATTTAAGGGCTTAGGAAAAAACTGCCTTTGGAAGCTCAGATTTAATATGCAGCGTCTGGGTGGGCAGTAGGCATTGATGGGGATACAGGATTGAAAACATCTTACTTTTCATAGTTTAAGAAATAAATCTTAGAAGCTGAGGTATTGCGACACCTCTTGTTGTTCGTTCTCTATTAAGTATTAACTGCAGCGTGAAGCAATGACAGGGTTTTACATGGACTCTCAATTTCCTCAACCACCTCTGGGGTAGGTATTGTTATTTTTAAATGGTTATTTTTTAAACTTATTTTTAGAGATGAAGGAATCAGGAGCACTAAAAGGTAGGGTAACATGCTTAAAGACAGTAGCTAGGAGTGGGAAAAGTCAGGAGATAAGAGAAGTAAGTGACTGGAACCTTCGCTGTGCCACCATGCTAGTCTCTTGGGCTCAGCTTAGCAGTCACACTTCTGGAGGAATTAACAGAACATTTCCTAAGTGTTCGCTATGCTCCCGGCACTAACTACTAAGCTCAGTGATTGCCACGCTTATCATATAGTCCTCACAGCATGCCTACGAGGTAGAGTCTACTGTCATCCCCTTTTGAGAGATGGGGAAACTGAGGCTAAAAGAATGGGTATCCAGCCCAAGTTCATATAGCTGTAATTGGTAGGTAGAGCCAGTAAATGGGAAAGTTTGGATTCAAAGCCAGGTCCCAAATTCCCGCTCCCCGCTGCGCCTCTCCACTGCACCACCCTCTGCTACGAAGTACTCGTCCGGGTCAGCGCTCTTGAATTCGGACTTTGGTTCCCTGGATGTGCCGCCTGGGGGCAGCAGGGGGTGGGGCCCACCTGGCGGAGGCCGCCCTCGCCCCGCCCCTCCCAGGCGGGGCGGTCCCGTCCACCAATCAGAGGGCGCTGGGGGCGGGCCGCGGGCGCTCCTGGTCTGGCCCGCAGTTCGAGCGGCGAGAGCGCTCGGAGACGCTTCGCGGGGCCGAGGGGAGCAAGCGGGCGCTTCGGTCTCCTTCCCCTCCCCTCCCCTGGCCTCGCCGCCTTCTCCTTCTCGCAGCCGGACCGGAACTATGTGATCCGGAAGTTCCGGTGCCATTGCTGTGTGGGGTAAACAGTAATGGCGGAGGCTGCAGCTCCCGGAACAACAGCCACACCATCAGGAGCAGGAGCGGCAGCGGCGGCGGTGGCAGCGGCCTCCCCCACCCCTATCCCCACAGTCACCTCCCCGTCCCCGGGGGCGGGGGGAGGGGGAGGCGGCA
>NW_006434839.1:1994712-2007441 GCF_000325575.1 Pteropus alecto
CGCTCACGTCTCTTCGCCTCCGCCCCCCGCCCCACCCGGAGAAGTAGCTTTTGTTTTTTTTTTTTCTTTGTATGTTTATCGAGGTTGGCGGTTCTGAGCTTTGTTTTAGAACCGAGTGCCGGTCGTATTCTCCGCTTTCAATTTTACGGGTTCCTATTTCCTTCCCCCGGCGAAATGTTTTTCTTTTGAAATCCACGCATCTATCTTAAGGGAGCCAAAGACCTCGCTCCCGGAGAGGTTTTGGTTTCGTATGTTGTGTGAAAAAAAAATTTTTTTTTCTTTTAACTAAGTGGCGGTTATACGAACGTGTGCACGCATGTAAAAAATTATCGCGCTGTATCTAGGAAGGTTAGGGCATGCAATTGAATGTTATCTTTGGATTTTTAAAAAGTGATCAGTAGAACTAGAAGCTTTTTCTTCTTTTGGTTGCAAAAATCCAACCGAAATGCCAGTTTTCACCTGGGTGGGATAATTTATATGCAAATACGTAAAAAAATTCTAACATACAGAACTCACTGCCCTTGTATTAACAGCGAGACTGAAGCCTTCTCGGTTTTTATGCGATGCATTTAAGGAATGAATGATAAGCTTAGTTACGTTTATTTGCAGTGAGGAGATGGGGAAAACATGAAAGCAATTTTAGGTAGCTTCTCATCAGTCATCTGTAATCCTAAGAAAGGAATCAAGTGCAATATCTCAAAAATGACAATTTAAAAATTCCTATTCATGGAGCCAATTATTTGAGTCTCTTTATTTCTCTTTTCTCTAAAATGCTGCAGTTGATTTATATGTGCTAGCTGAATCTTTTAAAAATAAAAGAACTAGTGTAAGCTTTATATTCTTGAACTTTTCAGCCAGTCACCTACAGCCGCAAACTACGTTAGTACACTGAAAATAATCTTTCTTGAATATGTGAATTTTTTAAAGTCTCCATACAAGGCCTCGATTTTCCTCATCATCTCTAATCTAAATATATAGTCCAGCCTTGAAAACCCATCACCAACCTAACATACTTATCTCATTATTATCCTGTCGTGTTTGTAACTTGAGTCCAGCTTTACAGCTAAGCACGGAATTCATCGTCACTTCTTACATCGAACTTTCCTTTCTGCTAGGCACTTTCTCCTCTCTTAGGTACTTTTCCCTGTTCTGTTTCCCCTTTTCTAATTCCTCACCAGTATCATCAGAATTCAGAACAGCTTACTAGACTAATCATTCCTCTTTGCCTGCCTTTAGGATCTTTGAGTTAATGAAATATCCTAGACCTGCCTTGGACCAGTGGGAATTTTTCACCCGTGAATCAATAGATTTGTTTTTAAGAAATTACATGGCTGAGTAATCTAACATATTGAAAAAGCACTATGTAAAAGCTAGAGGCTTAAATGTGATTGTTTTTTATATAAACCTGTCTGTAGCTTTTGCTTGACTGTTCCTTTTAAGTCCCAGTTAGTCGATGTCTTAGGTTTTAAAATTTGACATTGTTTTCAGTTCTAGGTACCAACATGATCTATTTTAAAATATACATTGAACGGGAATGTCAGATATGTTATCTTCATTTCTTCTAGACTTGAGCTCACTGAGAACAGAGGCCCTATCTTACCATGCTATCTGTAGAGCTTTACTTGGAAGCTAGTGTACTCAGTAAGTGCTGGAATTGACGTTGATAAATCCACACTTGAATTACCCACTTTAATATGTACTAGTAAGATTCCTCTGCTTTCATTCGTTTGTCTTTAAACCACTTGTAAATTAGCAAAGACAAAGGACTTCAGGGAACATGTGCCTATCTTTCTGGAACTACCTCACTTGTTCAGTAAATAAGTATTAGTGTCTACAACAAGAAACGGTGCTATGTGTTAAAAGGAATGCAGAAATGCACTGTATTCTAAATTAAATGTTTTTAGTGTTTGATAGCTAAACCCCCTTTGAGGAGAGTTCAAGATAGTGATGAGTTGTAATGTTTGTGCCCATTTCCCCCTCTATCTAGGAATCTGACTTAGGCTCTTTTCTTAAGGTAATCCTCTTAGAAGTTAGGAGTTGTTTGGATGATGGATATCTGTGTTTAACTGCCTAGAATCATCTGTATTTTCTAGTTGGTTACTATTTTCAATATTTGTCTTGAAATTTTCAGTTATTTCTGCAGCTTAAAAGAAAAACCTAAGTATGCCTTTACCAAGGAACAGTATTATGCTGCCCCCACCAGGCCATTTTTTGTATTTTATTAGAGGAATACTATGAAAGAGAAATACTGTTGATTCTAGTTTATTTGAGTGTTTGGGGTTCAAACAATTCATACTTAAAAAGAAAGTTGTAACTTGCATATTATCATTTTTACTTATCTGTTACTTAGACACTGCATTATCAGATTAGAGTGTTTCTACAATGGTAGATGAGTGTTCTTTGTAGTTAAAATAACCTAAAAAATGAACAAAATTCTTCCAGAAAGTGTGATCTATAGTGAAATTCACTACTTGGTAACTATATAGGGTTTTTGTTGTTGTTGTTGTTGCTGTAAGTGATGGCATTGAAAAAGTTAGCCAGCCAGAGAAAGAAAATAATTTGCTACTGGCACTGTCGTATCTTGACACCTAGCTGTCTTCTACAGTTTTTATTAAACAAATATATATAAAGAGAGGTACTTTAGGAGATAAATAAAAAGCAGAATAAACCATGGTCCTTAACACCAAGAATTTACAAACTAGTTTGAGAAACAGGACTCATCAAAAATTAAATATCAAAGTAATTAACCTGTAATTTCTGTGAATCCCCAGAGAGATTGTTATGTCTCGAGGCACTGCAAGGGCGGTGTTTGGTTCTGTTGTACCTTCACGTACTGCTCTTGGTATTTCTTGTAATGTATCTAGGAGACCATGCTTAGGTTTCCAAGAGGCACAGCAGTAAAGAGATTCTAGTCAATTATATTTGTCTTTATTACCGGACAATGTCTGCTTAGAGTCATAGAATCTTCAGTGTAGAAGGAACTTTAGAAATTATATGGCCCAGCCTTTCACAGAAGGCAAGCTCAGCTTGGGCGGTGGCGTTGGGTGAATTTGAATGGTGGCTTTTTGGTGGTGGCATTTAAAAACAAAACAAAACAAAAGGAGTTATTTCGATTTTTGTTTTGGGGAGAAAATCTTGGGAGTGGGTTGCCTTTTTCCTCTTTCTGTTAACATGCTATAAGTTACACTATCACGTCACTTAACTCTTAGACTTAACAGGGAGATAGGTTGGCAAAAAGGGATTTCGGTGTGAGGAGTGTCTATAATTCTGGGTGTACCAACAGCGTTAGTATCACTGACAGAAGACAAGGAAAAACAAACTAAAAAGCCCAGATCACACATAACAAAGCACCACGTGAAGTAATGCTGAGTATTTGGCAGTAACTAATTAGGGCTTGAATTCTAGTGTTTCTGTTGATGCTGCAGTATCGGGTGCTTTTGTGTCTGCTTGAGTTCCTTCAGTGATGTTCATTCTGGACCTCGGGAACTTTTTTCACTGCTGGATAGTTCTATTTCTCAGTCTTACGTTAAGTCAGATCTGTGATGTAGGTCCCGCATATATTTGTTTTGTCAGGAATAGTGCTGGAAAAGGTTATTCCTTTGTTCTCTGGCTAAACAACTCCAGTTACTTACAATCTTCTTGTGGCAAGATAGCTAGTCACTTTAATGTAATGTTTTAAAATTTAAATCTGATTCTGACAACTCCTTGTTTCAAATCCTTCGATGGCTTCTTACTGCTTTAAGTTAACTTGGCTTCCAGGGCCCTGCAGAATCTTCTCCAGCTATCCAGCCCCATCTCTCCCAATTTTGTCCTGTTCTCTTCACTCTTGGTCATCTGCTGTGTTATGCTCTTGGCAAAAAAAACGTGCTAATACGCCAATCTATTTGACTTTAATTTTTACTCTGTCGTTTTGGATTCCAGGGGAAAGTGTTCACCCATCATGGATGTCAAAAAGGGACAGTGGCGTGGATGTTGCTCAAGTGCTGAGGAGTGGTGTCAGGCTGGGTGTTAAGGTGCCCGCATTAGGGAGTTGAGCTGCTTGAGGCAACTGCTTGAGGAAATAAGGTTAAGTCAGCAGCCGTCAGGTAGCAAACAATTCCTGAAAGACGTAATTTGATGTAATGTAGAGCATCATAAACCTAAGCGCAACAATTGAATGAATGAAAATGTGGCAGAATAGGATTTAAGAACAAACCTAAAATTCTCCAAGTATTGTGCCTGAGATTAGGAGTTTGCGATCACTAGGTAATTTTGTCAAGCCCTAAAATATGTGCATCTGACGTCAAACTGAACCCAAGGAAATATTGAAGGTATAGACAGACACCTTTGTCTTGGGTCCCACGGGTTGGGACAGAAAGCAGCTGTATTCAGTGACACTGTTTCAAATGAATAACCTATTTTCAGTTATGGATCCTTTATACTTTGAAGCACAGTTACACTGTAGTGGTGACTACAGTGTAATTACTATGGACTTGTTCAGTTTTGTTAAGTGTTTATTTCTTTACTTTCCCAAAATTTGGGTTATGTGGCCCCCAGCTTCAAAGCTTGCAGAAAGTAGCCCTGTAGTTGAGCAAAAATTCAAACCCAAGTTTGATTAAGTTAAATCTCCTAAGAGCTGAAATGAGATTATAGTTTGACTTCCTACCATGTTCTTACATTTTGTTATGGACTGCAGTCTTAGGGCACTGTTAGGATCTTGATAATTGTTTCCACCAGTTTGTTATGTTCTTTCTTTGAATGTTATCTACTCTGAATACCTACTGTTACCCATGTGAATAGAACATTCACTTGCAGGTAATCTCTGAGTAGAACTTTCACATTTTAATTTGGGGCAGCCTTCTTCAAGGCTCCTTCAGTAAATATGAATTTATTTTCTATGTGTTATTCAAATCAATGCGCAACTGAAATGTACTTAACAGCTGTTCTACCTACACCCAGGAAATGGGCACTTTTTTCTTCTACCAGCTGTAGGGAGGTGCATACTTGGGGTGGTATAGGCTGCCCAGATTCAATCTCCATAACCCTGCTTGAAAGAAAGACCAATCAAGGACCAAAGAATAAACCACCACAGAAGTCAGCGATGGGAGGATGGAGGTGTGTGTGACGGTTCTACTCACTTTTCAGGATTAAAATAAGATCCATATTACTTCCCTAATCCTGGAGTGACTAGAGAAGTGCTGATTGCTGCTTGCCTTATCCAACCCCTCTGATCCCCCAGGTACAGATTACTTGCCCTGAGTTAAGGTCTCAGATATGCATTTCTAGCAAATCCTGAGGTGATGCTGATTCCGGTCCAGGTCCACTTAGGACCTGCTGGTCATACTCTAACAGCTGGTTTTTGGGAACCGCTAGCTAGGTATATGTACTCCATTAAGGCAGAGGGACAGCAGTGCTAAACGAAGGACATTAAATGATTTCCTTTCGCCTCTACTTTTGCAGTAGATTTTGCTTGTATTTCCACATACAGCTTTTAAAGAATTAAAATGGTTTTTTGAAGTGAAACATGTACAGTAATCTCTGACGTGTTCCAGTCTCCATTGTGTCATGCTTTATCTTTGATTTTTTTTTTTTCTTTTTTTAAAATAGAGCTGCCGTTATGGCTAAAGTTACTGGAAAACAAGAAGCAGCCCCCCAGGACTATAAAATGAGAGCAGTGGTCAGATTTAACCTGCAGAGACAAGGCTAATGACGGCCTCAAAGTTCTCATCTGGTGCATCGACTGTAGGCAGCTTCCTGTGCCACCAGAAGGAATAGCTTGGTGGTCAGGCCGTCTAGTTCCACTTTCTTTGTTCATTTCACATGTTCGTGTAGAATAATCATAGACTATATTATTAGTATCCGGTACTGGTATATTGCTAGTCGACTATATATTGGTCATGAATTCTTTGAGTGCTGGCTTTCGTCTTTCTAACCCAGCTCTGGTTATTTGCTTCACAGGTATTTCATGCATGGGGTTTGTAAGGAAGGAGATAACTGTCGCTACTCGCACGACCTCTCCGACAGCCCCTACGGTGTAGTGTGCAAGTATTTTCAGCGAGGGTACTGTATTTACGGAGACCGCTGCAGGTAAGACTTCGTTTACAAATCAGTTTGGCTGGGGGGCAGGGGGGTGGATTGGGAGAGATTGGGAGAAAAAAAATACATAATCTCAATAACTTTGTAAGTAATAGATTTAAAGTAATGCTTTGAAAAGGACTCCTTAGGAATGTTAGTATGCAGACAGGACTCTCACTTGGAGGGAATGCATTATTACATTTTTTATTAAAGATGAGTTTGTCATGCAGTCCTAAAGTTTGTCAGTGCCTGAGGAGCATTTCTGCCGACCTAGGGGAATGGCGTGGCGAAGGGGTGTTTATATGTGCCATTTCCTTTTTAAGACCAAGGATGAGGTGCTTATTTGACCAAACAGGACTGGTTCAGCTGTTTTCTGTTAATATGATGTAGGGACATAGGCATTTGGAATAGCGTATTAAGTTACTAGTTAAGATTTGTCATTTAGCTAAATTTTCCTGAACCCCCGAGCTCCTAAGACTACTTAATAAAGTAAAGTTTAGGGGAAAAGGCTTCTAGAATGTCTCTAATATCTCAATGTTAGACGAACCAAGAGGGATTAGTTATTGAGTAACCGCTATCATGCATTAAATTGAATTGTTCCCGTAATCCTGTTAAATTGCAGTTCAGCAATAGTTTGGCTCACTCGCATGACTGTTGGCGTGAGACTTTATTTAGTCCCTCACTACGAGGACTAGGTCCTTGCCACGCGGACCTTTCCCTAGGGCTACTTTAGTGTCCCTCACACTGAGCAGCTGGCTTTCCCCAGTGCAAGTGATTCAAGAGAGACAGCAAGGACTAAGCCACAGTGCCTTTTATGACCTAGTCTCAGAAGTCACACACTGTCACTTCCACTATATTCTGTTTATTACAAGCAAGTCACTAAGTCCAGCCCACCTTCAGGATGAGACAGATTGGGCTCCACCTTGTGAAGGGAAGAGTTGAATTTTGGACATTTTAAACCATCATATCAGGTGGGACATTTTATCAATGTCATAGCCAATTATGAGAAAAGAATTGGGTCAGCTCTTGGGTTCAGATGCATAGAGTTCAAAAGACTTAAGAAATTATTGATAGGTGGGATATTAATGTTAGGTCATCCACGTTTATTTTGCTAGAAAATCTAGTAAGGTAGAGAAAAAGAAAGGTCATTTGCATGTAACTGTAGGAGCTCAGAAATGGAACCTCTGACATCTGAGTTAAGTAGTCAGCTATTTTGCTCTGGTAATATTTTTGTTGCCATATTGCTGGAAAAAGGAGAAAACGACACAATCATACTCCTCAAAAAAAAATAAAATAAAGAAACCCCAGCTATGTCTTTGTACTCACTGTATTAATGGGGAGGGAAAGTTGCTGGTGAGCAATTCTTTGTATTGGGGTGGCCTTCGTACATTTTCTGGACCAGCTTAATTGTAGGGGAGCTAGGTTCCTTGACTGGTCAGCCGGTTGAGAATCCTTGTAAACTTGTCCAAGGAGAGGAGCTAAATGTTGATGAGAATGGAGATGCGACCCCAAGGAGCCCAGCAGAGACTGGAGAATAGTCTGTGACACAATGAGGGGACATGTGGCTAGTTAACAGATTGAGGGTACATTTCAGAGGTGGCATTCATCTGGTTAGACCGTGTAGGTGGGGTGAATGGGAAATGAGGTTAAATTGAAGAAATTCGAGCTAAGGCCTAGGCTCTGTGTTAGCTTACTTCTCAGGCAGCTTTGCCAGTCCCAAATGGCAATCCTCGTGAGGAAGGATGGGAGCCCATCTCCAGCCTAACTCTGTTCGCTGGGCTTCCTTGTGGGAGATGGAGAGTGAATGAGGTAGGTGTCCAGTTTGAGGGAGGCATTGACACTTAGAGGCATATGAGTCACTTCTTTGTTGTTGTTCAAGTTTTCTTTATAATTAGGTTACAGCTCCTCCTTTGGAGGAATGATCCTGATTAGAACTCTTAGGGTCAAGTGAAAGGAGTTAGGGAAACCTGTGTGCTGATAGGCTGCCTGAAAGGGAAGCTGGGTGATGATTGTTTAGGACAGGCCAATACAGGTGTTTATTACAAGAGTGATTATAGACTAGCTAAGTACGGAATCTCATGGACGGCTGGTTCCACGATTGCTTGCTTTCTTGTTAAAATTATACCTGAGGGCTTAAACCTACTTTTCACTCTTAGGGATTTAAAAAAAATTTATTTATTTAAATAAATAAAAATTAGTTTCAGGTATACAGTACATTGGTTAGACATCTATATAATTCATAAAACAACCCCCCAGTTGCTCCCCCCGTCCCCTGGCCCTCCACCTAGCCATCATATTAATACTAACTGCATTCCCTCTGCCTTGATAGAACTTGACCAGTTCCCAGGGATTTCAAATAATTTAACTCATAGAAGGAATAGTTTTTTTCAACCATTTAAAAATATCAGAAACCGATCCCTGCTCTAGTTGGAGTTGGCCTGAGGGCCTAGTTGACTGATCCCTGCTTAGGGAGGTCCACGCTTTACTGAACCATTTTTTAAAAACTTTAAAAAATTAAGTATTGGGGTAACATTGGTTAATAATATATAAACTTCAAGTATGCAGTTCCGTAATACATCATCTGTATATTGATTGTGTGCTCATCATGCAGTCTAGTCACCGTATCCTTGACCCCTGAACCATATTTTTTAGTAAACACCTTTCAGAATTGGAGTCTTGCTTTTTCTTTTTCTTTCTTAGTTTTTCTTATTTGTACTTTATTTTTCGTGGTGCTTACTCACAAATCTTTACTTCAGAAGCATATTTTACATAGATCTATTCTGCACTAAGGGAATAACTTCTAAGTAGAGTTGAGAACATACGTTCCTTGATGTCTTTCCTTAAAGTCTAGATTTTCCCCTCAATATAATTCCTTAGAATAAAGTTGTTTTTACTTGATACACATTCCTTTTCTGGAAGAACTCTTTAAGAAGTTAATTTACTTATAAATGTTGACTTTCTAGTTAACTAATAGTCTGTGTTTTCAACAGTTTTATTATACTTTGTTGATTCCTTGATAAATTTACCTTAAATGCACTTCTTTCAAAAATATCATAGTAGTTGCAATTTGATAATTAGGTGGTGATGAGCATTCTAGTCCTAATAAGTAGTTTTTGAGTTGTTTACGCTGAAATCCTTAAATGAATACAGCAGAGGAGAAAGAGAACCAGAATATTGGTGTCATCTATTTCTTAGACCCTATATACGTCTCAACATTTAATGTCTTTTTAATTTTTTAAATTAAAGGCTTTAACTTAAAGGCTGCGCAAAATAAAATTTTTCTGAAACTCCCTTTCAAACCAGGGCATTACTTCATCTGAAAAGTGAGGATTTAGGTCTAGCTTTATAAGGTTCCCTATGGCTCTAAAATAAACTTGAGCCGTGCTTCCAGTAGCCGTTTGTGCAGAGATGGAAACGTGCTCTGTACTGCTGTCTGAGATGATAAGTGCTAGTGACACGTGGCTCTTGAATACCTGAAAATGTGACTAGTGCAAGGATCAAGGAAGATTTTTCAATTTTACTTAAGTATAGATAATAGCTAGGTATGGCCAGTGGCCGCCGTCTCGTACAGAGCAGCTTAAGTCACAGACCTAGGACACCACTTACCTGATGATTACATCTATGTCATCTCTAAAACGATGAAAGAATAGTTTTTTGATGATGCGAGGTGGTAAAAGTGAAAACATGTTCATGATAGTACTTTCCCCTCACTTGCCTGCTTCCAGTCCATGCAATAAAATGCACTGGGTCTTTGTAACTGAGAGCAGGACACTTAGATTATTTGTACTGCAAAGCCAAGTGTTGCCAAATGCTTAAGAATAGGAATGTGAAGGTTTGAGATAATATAATGATAAAAATCAGCTCAGCAATCCTTTGCTATACGCTAAAGGGCAATCTTTAGTTGGGTTTCGCTTTTTTAAGATGTAGACGCAGACATCTGTAACACAGATGACCCATGGTTAGCATTGCCCAATAATTGTAAGAACTGCTAGATTCATACTATAAGATACAACAGTTTAGATTTACTGCATACATCATTTATTGTGTCTGGATGAATCGCAGCATAAAATGCTCAAAAGAGCTGTTAGGATTTTCTCAGGGATAAAGTTACTTTCTTGAAGGAAATAGTTTTTCTGTATACTTGGAGATGTGGTTTAATGATAATTTTACAGATGAAAAGGAGTGAGAAAATAGGTAGGAATTTGGAAAAGGGAGTAATTAGGTGAATGAATGGATATAGGAAAAGAAAATATGTATATTTTGTAAATATTGTCTCTCCTTTTTAATAAGGGGAGCGGTTGGTAAAACGTTCACTTTTCTGCTTATGAATTTGAGTGTCAGCCTTGCTTTGTTTAATCAGTTGGGTTTGGCTGCACAGTCTCTTTAGCTGAGTTACTACCATGGGAACTGCAGATTGCGAACTATCTGAAACTCCTGAATAGATTGGAATTTGAAGGGAAATAGATGGTTTACAGCAGGGGTGAGCAAACCGGCCTGTAGGCCAGCGGTCCCCAACCTTTCTGGCACAAGGGACCGGTGCTTCTATGAGAATCTAATGCCTGACGATCTGAGGTGGAGCTGAGGCAGTGATGTCAGCTCAGGGGAGCGGCTGCAGACACAGATGAAGCTTCGCACGCTTACCTCCTGCTGCGCTGACCTGTACCTGTCCCAGCCCGAGAGTTGGGGACCGCTGCTGTAGGCTAAACCTGGCCCAAACTATTTTTGTAACTTTTTATTAGAGCACCACCAGACATAGTCATTTAAATAATGCTTACAGCTGCTTTTGAACAATAAGTGCAGAGCTGATTGTCATTGACCGGTGTGATCTACAGAGCCTAAAATAGTGAATGTATTTGACCTTTTAAAGTTTTCTCTCCCCTGTTCATGGCCTTGCTACGACTCACAGTGCGGGCCTTGGACTTAGCAGTAGGAGCCTCACACAGGGGCTGGTTAGACATGTTGGATCAGGCTCCACTCTTGACTTAGACCATGGGTTATCTGCCTTTAACAATTTCCCAAATGATGCATATGCACAGTAGTTTGAAAAGAGCCCAAGGGTAGGATCAGAGAATGTATGTTTAATCTAGAAGGGTCTGGTTAGACGATGGCTACTTAGATTTTTTTTTTTTTTTTTAAATGAACATAGTAAGCCATTGAAACAGGAAGAAGCGTCGGCTACAGATCTAACTGCAAAATCATCCCTTGCTGCTTCCTCAAGTGTCTCATCAGTGGGACCGACAGTTGAAATGAATACGGGCGAGGCTGAGTCAAGAAATTCAAACTTTGCAACTGTAGGAGCAGGTTCAGAAGACTGGGTCAACGCCATCGAGTTCGTTCCTGGGCAGCCCTACTGTGGCCGGAGTGAGTATTTTGAAGAATGAAAATGATGAGTGGTTCATCAATTAGCTGAGTTTTCACATTCAGCCTGATCTTAACACTTGATTGGATTATGTGGGACTTGCAAAGTGAAAGAAACTTCGAATTTAGAATGTTTTGAAAAACTGAAGCCTCTTTTTTAATGAGTACAAATGCACAAGAAAAACACGAAAAGGTTCCCCCCCTCCTTTTTACAAGCTTAATCGTGGAAATATCAGCATTAGAAAAGTACGTTTCTTTCAAGAGTAAGGAAATTAGCTCAGTAGACTGATTTGCAGTTTAATCGGAGTTCTTTTCAGTTAGGTCCTCAATTAATCGTAGAGTTTATGCACCGTATCCATTTCGGACCTTTACCACCCTCTTAAACATTTTCAGCCGCCCCTTCCTGCACTGAAGCGCCCCTGCCGGGCTCAGTGGCGGAGGAGGACTCGGCGAAGGAGCGGACGGCCGTGGAGACGAAGCAGCAGCTCTGCCCCTACGCTGCGGTGGGAGAGTGCCGGTACGGCGAGAACTGCGTGTACCTCCACGGCGACTCCTGTGACATGTGTGGGCTGCAGGTCCTCCACCCAGTGGACGCCGCTCAGCGGTCACAGCACATAAAAGTAAGTGTCGGGGAGGCGGTACGGCATCGGCCACGAGCACTGCTTTCCCTTCCACAGCTTCGGTACTTTGCTCGTTCGGTGGAGCGAATGGTTATCCATAAGGAGGGATGTTTTCTTTCCTGGGTTTATCAAGAAATCATGCTTTTAGGACTCTGGACTATGGGCTTTTTTTTCTTTTCTTTTTTTAAGTAATAGCTTTTCTGAGATGTGCATTTCATTGGTTTTTAATATTTTTACAGGACTGTGCAGCCATTCCCACTATTCTGTCTAATTTTAGGACATTTTCATCATCCCAGAAAGAAAGCCCATATCCGTTAGCTTACTTTCCATCCTGCTCTTCGCCAGCTCCTGGCAGCAACTAATCTACTTTCTGTCCATGGATTTGCCTATTCTGGAAATTTCATATCAGTGGAATCATGTGTGGCCTTTTGTGACTGGCTAAAACAGCATAATATTTTCAAGATTGATTCATGTCATATGTATCTGTCCTTTATTCCTTTTTATGGCTGAATGATAATGTACCGTATTGCTAGGCCAGTTGTTTTTCCATTCATTAGTAGATGGACATTTGGATCGTCTTAACCTTTTGGTTATGATGAATAATGCCATGAACATTCACGTAAAAATTTTTGTCAACACATAGACGTATATTGTACTTTTCCTTGGAATAGAGTTGCTGTGCTTGACACTGCGAGCG
>NW_006434839.1:2007482-2019323 GCF_000325575.1 Pteropus alecto
GGATGAGGGTTTCAGATTATGGTTTTGAGCCCATTTGCAGCATGAATCTTTTTGTTGAAGACATTGTATTACAAACCTTATATTTATTGGGATCAAATTTTACTAGTCATTATTCTCTAATAAAAATTAATTAATTGGGTTGTTGGACGGCCAAGCGCATAGTGTGAGGTAGACATAGTTACAGTTTGAATCCTGTCTCGCAGCGTATTGGCTGTGAGTTGAGCCAGGTTACAGCCCTGTAAGGCTTTTATCTGTGTCCTTGTGTGGGGGATAGTAGTGCCCACCTCTGAGGAGTGTTTCAAAAAGGGTTTAGGAAAAAGATAAAATATTTTAAAATGTGGTTCTGTGGGATTATGGATAAATTGATTAAAAAATGTGTAATGTATTATGTCAATTATACTTCGATTAATATATCTATACACTTATACCTCAATTAAAATGTCTGTATAAAAACTTGTGCATGAATGTTCATAGCGGCCTTATTTATAATAGCTCCAAAGTGGAAACAACCGAAATGTTTATCACCTGATGAATGGATAAATGGTGGTTTAGCCATACAATGGAATTTTACTCAGCAAGAAAAGGAAATGAAATGCTGATATCCTACATAGATAACCTTGAAAATGTGCTAAGTGAACAAAGCCAGTCACAAAAGGTTACATATCTAAATGAAATGTCCTAAATAAGCAAATCCGTAGATTCGTAGTTACCTGGAACTGGGGGGGGGGAGGGAGGCAGGTTCAGTGGGAAATGAGTGTGAATGTGAGGTTCCTCGTTGGGGAATGACAACGTTCCAGTGTTGACTGTGGCGATGGTGGCATGACTGCGCGCATACGCCCACGACCATTTAGCTGACCTTCGAATGAATGAGTTATATATTTATATTATGTGAATTATTTCTCAATAAAGCTCGTGGTTTTTTTTTTTAATGTGAGATTATGTACCTGGCACCTCATCGTCACCTAATGTTGCTTTCCTTCTCCCTTATTCTCTGACAGGTTGTAAATTAGGGCCTTAATCCCAATTGCATTTTCCATCTAGAAACTAGAAAATCAGCAAACTTACTATGAAAGACCGTCCTTAATGAGGATAACAGCAGGGGAGTCGAGCCGCAGGGTAGAGAAAATTGGGTGCTTTTTCAGTCCCTGAAGTTGAGTCCTCATAGTTCGACTTCATGTCCCCAAATGTCAGTGCACCTGTACTCGCTGTGAACAGAGCTGCTGCCAACGTCACCTTGGGAACATTGTCTTTTCAGCCGACTCTGATTCTCTTAACATGAGTCATTCACTGCCAAGTGACACCTTCCATCGCTCAGTGACTTGACTGCACTTATCTTCGCTTTTTCTAGTCCTGCATTGAGGCCCATGAGAAGGACATGGAGCTCTCGTTCGCCGTCCAGCGCAGCAAGGACATGGTGTGTGGGATCTGCATGGAGGTGGTCTACGAGAAAGCCAACCCCAGCGAGCGCCGCTTCGGCATCCTCTCCAACTGCAACCACACCTACTGTCTCAAGTGCATTCGCAAGTGGAGGAGTGCTAAGCAATTTGAGAGCAAGATCATAAAGTGAGGCTCCTCCCCGGTCTTCATTTGTGCTTTCTATTTTGGGGAAGAATTTAGTATCTTGTGCCAACTTTCAACCAGATGGACCGCATTTAAATGCATGCATCTTACCTTGAAACTGGGGTATTCTCCTAATCGGGATTTCTTTGTATTTCAGCTAGCTTCTAGGTTAGTTGGTATATCTACTTTTATTTGAATGAGGAAACCCTATGTATCAGTTAGTAGAACCTTCGTGCTTTTTCTGAGGAGATTGTGTTTAACGGATTAGCCGGTTTAGGCTCGGTGAACAAACTTACCTAGCTCTGAATGTATGTTTCCTGACGTTTTACATTTTTCACTTTCCTATTCCATCCATTAAGCTAGCCAATAATCCACCATCCTTTAAAGATTGTTCTCATAACTGAACAAAAACGACATAACCTAAACAGAGCAAAGTTACAAGAAATAAATTTATTTAAACGAAAGAAAAAGGAGTCTGTGTGAAATGTCTCTTTTTGTTTTGTTTTGTTTTTTGTTTTTCGTTTTTTTTTTACCTAAGTTAACTTTTTTTTTTTTAAATGAACTGGCTAGCCATTGAGTTGAATTTATAAAGGAGTTTGTCTTGCCTCAGAAAGGTGGTCAGTTGTGTGACTGTGTGGAGCCCTTTCCGGAGGTGCCCGCCTGCCCTTCAGTTAAGTCTTTAAGTCTGGAGGTGACACACCAGGGTGTGTCCTTGAAGAGTGGGCCCGGGAAGGGGAATTTGCACTGCAGCCTGTTCATTGTTTCCCAGGTCCTGCCCAGAATGCCGGATCACATCTAACTTTGTCATTCCAAGTGAGTACTGGGTGGAGGAGAAAGAAGAGAAGCAGAAACTCATTCAGAAATACAAGGAGGCAATGAGGTATGAGCACTGCAGCCTTTTCTCAAGCTAAGATCCCAGCGGAGCTTGGGTTCACTTTGAAAAGAACAGTGCTGCATTCCACACTCCTACCTCCTTCCTACCCTTTCTTTTACTTCCCAGTACAGTTTATCTTGTCGCCCCTGGTAATACTGACCTATTATGTGTCTCGCTGTATAACCCAGTCCTTGGGGAGCGTGCCAGGGGACTGCGTCACGACGAGGACTGTACTTTCTGCCGGATCTGCGGTACCAGGGCTGCCAGACAGTGTAGACTTGAACAGAGTGTCCGTCTGTGGTAGTTAGCGTTCCATGCGTTGGCGCACACACGTTAAGGACACACCTCGGGGGGGCTGTAAACTGACGTGCTGGTTCTATCCCTACCCGTTTAGAGAAACCCCGGATGATAGTGGAATACAGACCTGAAATCCACTGTGAATAAGGGTTGCGATATTTTCCTTTCCAGCAACAAGGCGTGCAGGTATTTTGATGAAGGACGTGGGAGCTGCCCATTTGGAGGGAACTGTTTTTACAAGCATGCGTACCCTGATGGCCGTAGAGAGGAGCCACAGAGACAGAAAGTGGGAACATCAAGCAGATACCGGGTAACTCTCACTATTTTTTTAAAAAGAGGGGAAATGCCACGCTATCCATTGCGTCCCGCACAGAGTGGGGAAGGGACGCAGCTCAGGTCTGGGAGCGAGACTAGGATATTGACGGAGGAAACCAGTCTCAGAGAACTGGGCGGGATGTGAAAGGAAAGAATAGAGTGCTTAACGCCCTGGGCTAACGCGCAGCGAGTGCCCGGAGGGGAGGCGTTGGTGAGGTGCAAGCCCTAAATGCGAAGTCTGGTTCTCTGGTGGTTCGTCATGCCCTCTGGTGTGCTGGACGCGTTGCCTTAGAAACAAGAGACTAGAAGATGCCACTCGACAGTGCCATCCCTATCACGGCCTTGTTTTTTACAGGCCCAACGAAGGAACCACTTCTGGGAGCTCATTGAGGAAAGAGAGAACAGCAACCCCTTTGACAACGAGGAAGAAGAGGTGGTCACCTTTGAGCTGGGCGAGATGTTGCTTATGCTTTTGGCTGCAGGTGTTCCTTTCCAGCAACAAGGCGTGCAGGTATTTTGATGAAGGACGTGGGAGCTGCCCATTTGGAGGGAACTGTTTTTACAAGCATGCGTACCCTGATGGCCGTAGAGAGGAGCCACAGAGACAGAAAGTGGGAACATCAAGCAGATACCGGGTAACTCTCACTATTTTTTTAAAAAGAGGGGAAATGCCACGCTATCCATTGCGTCCCGCACAGAGTGGGGAAGGGACGCAGCTCAGGTCTGGGAGCGAGACTAGGATATTGACGGAGGAAACCAGTCTCAGAGAACTGGGCGGGATGTGAAAGGAAAGAATAGAATGCTTAACGCCCTGGGCTAACGCGTGCAGCGAGTGCCCGGAGGGGAGGCGTTGGTGAGGTGCAAGCCCTAAATGCGAAGTCTGGTTCTCTGGTTCGTCATGCCCTCTGGTGTGCTGGACGCGTTGCCTTAGAAACAAGAGACTAGAAGATGCCACTCGACAGTGCCATCCCTATCACGGCCTTGTTTTTTACAGGCCCAACGAAGGAACCACTTCTGGGAGCTCATTGAGGAAAGAGAGAACAGCAACCCCTTTGACAACGAGGAAGAAGAGGTGGTCACCTTTGAGCTGGGCGAGATGTTGCTTATGCTTTTGGCTGCAGGTGGGGACGACGACCTGACAGACTCTGAAGACGAGTGGGACTTGTTTCATGATGAGCTGGAAGATTTTTATGACTTGGATCTATAGCAGCTTTGCGTGGCATGTGAACTGGTCTGCTGAGCCTCAGACAGTAGCTGTCCCTGTGGTGGTGTGGCAGTGCCCACGTCTCTCCTAGGCAGGCCTATCAACTCCAGGTGCTGTCATCGTAATTTTTACCCAGGGCCTGTCTTCTCTCAATCCCTCACCTTTTCCCGACAAGTGTGTTGTTTTCTCTGTTTAAAAAAAGTTACAAAAATAAATCTTAAAGTTAGTTTTTTTGTAACATGAATTTAACTGTCAGACAGTTAGTGTAGATTTGTTGTGTCATCTGTTTTCAGCCAGATTCACACAGTTCTAACAAAGGTAGTGTTTATGGACTTTCCACACTCATTTTGAGGACCCCGGATTCTAAAGTAACAGCACTGGGCCTGCTTTGGGGTCCAAGAAGAGGGATGCTGGATGGAGGATCTGAACTGAGGCGAGTAACCTTCTGCTACAGACTTGAGAGATGGATACTTGAGGTTTCTGGTGAAATCTGCACATCTGTGTTTTTATATCTGTTCCCTAGGATCCCCACCCCATGCTCTTGTTCTGTGGTTTTTGGTCTCTTGTTTGATTGCACAAAAGTAATAACTACTGGGTAACCAAGTGCGAATGTGTTGAGATTTTTACTGTATTTAGTATGATAGGAAAATTGTGAAAGGATGCATATAAAAGAGACAGTGGCAAAAGAAATGCAGAGTTGGAAGTTGACTCTCAAGGGCTGATAGACTTGGCATGTGTGAGTGAGTGTGGTAAGCTCATGCCTGCATAGATGCAGTGTTAGCCTTAGCGGAAAACCTGGGATTAGTGGTTTCAGCCTTTAGATCTTACGAGACACAGCAGTATGTTGGCAGCTGTTCATAGAGCAGTGCTTGTCTGTCTGTCTGTCTGTCTGTATAGAGAAATGGCTTTAGCCACAGAGGTTAAAACTGCCTGGTTATCCCATATATTAACACAAACTGGGTCTTGGATACACAGTTGTATTTAATGTTTAATGATCTAGCCTTTCCGGTCCAGGCACTTTTTGACAAACTTTGTCCTCATTTGAGGGGTTTTGTTGTTGGGATTTGTGTTTGTTTTTGTGGGTATTTGTCTCATTCCATCCCTGAGCTCTGCAGGTAGACAGATGTGATACAAAACTTACGTTCTAAGCTGTTCCTTGTAGCGGAGTCATTGGTTTGCAGTTACAAGTCAAGCTTTCCCACTAAGGTGGGGAGGGGGTGGTAATCTACGAGACAACTTAAGTTGTTAGAAGAATTCCTTGATTGGAAATTTTAGCTTTGCGTTTTGTTGCTCTGTTTCCTGAAAAATAACTTGGAGATGCTCCTCAGTTGTCCCATCCACTGCTTTGAGTCCTCGGATCCCACCCGTTCTTTCACTTAAAGAGAAAACAAGTAATTGTTACAGAGGTCTCTGTATTTTACAGCTGCCCTTTTGTAAGAAGCACTTTTCCCAAATAAAACAATAAAAAAGCTGTAAGTCGTGTTCCTGTTTTGTTTTGTGTAATGGGCTGTTTGAAATATGCTGTAGTACTTATATGCTTCATCGACTCTGATAGTTCATTGATTAGTCAAATTTCTGTGGCTGTAGTTTTCATTGAAAAAAGCGACACCCTTCCTAAAACGTCTAGCCTGCTGAGAAACGTTTGAGAGAGAAAGAGAGAAACCTTGCCAGCCGGGGTCATCAAACCATTCTGTACTAGAACTCGTAGAAACCAGCTCTCGGGCCACCCTTATCGGCCAAAGGCACTGCCGGTTTTCCGCTGACGTGCGCTTGTACTTCAGACCCTTGAGTAACAGGTAGGTTACAATATGTTGTATTTTGAAAGGGTATTTTTCTTCCTGATTCTATGAATTGTTATTAGCCATTTTGCTACTCCCGTGGAAGACCTTTGGCAACCTTTGCGCAGTGCTTATTTGTGAAAATGTTGCTGCTCAGTTTTAATAAGTAGTTAAGAATTTATGCTTTTGAAAGTGTTTCTGCATGTAGGAATTGTGTATATTGTGACTTTATTGTCATGGTAACAGCTGTAGCTCCACTGAGCAGTCTTTATATAAGCTCATGTACCAGCTGTTCCCTTCTAGAAATGTCAGAAGTCTACCTTTAGCAGCTGCTACTGATGAGGCCGAGCTGGGATCTGAGTGGGGAGGGGGACTTAAAAGCTTCTGCTCCTCGGTGTCTGGGAAGTAGGAGGAGGTCGTCAGTGGCTGCCCTGTTGGCACATCTTGAGTCACCGCGGGGAGACTGATCTAGGCTTTGACCCAGGTGGCGATGAGAGCTTCTGGAGTGTAGGTAGATTTGTTTGGAGCACGCGCGCTTCGCGTCTCTGGAGAAGCAGTGGAAGTCCACGTATTAGCCAGTCCATAATGCTCGTGGCGACCCCGTTACTGTCTGCATTGACAGTGAGCTCTTCAGTGTGGCTGCGGACTGCAAAAAGGTGACCAACAAGGACGGTGAAACTCCTCACTTCCTCTTTTGGCAAAACCACAGTCTCAGCCTCCCTCCTGCCACCACACACAGTAATGTTTACATCTGTGACCAACGCCTGTGGACATATACGCCTCCTGGTTTTTAAAAAAGGTTGGGGGAAAAGCAGCAAATACCGCCAGAGGTTTGGGGGAGGGCGGGGGCATGTTGACGCAGGTGTTCGTGGTCATCATTTGTGCCGTTTCCCCAGGCTCCCGAGTCTCTGCCTTCCTGGGTGCGAGTTGCTAAGCCCATCGGGAGCTCCTGAGGCTGATGGAGTGTAATGAGGAGGTGGCATATTTCCAGGCGAAAGTTAAGAGCTAACTTTCGCCAATGCCAGTCTTATCTCATTCTCCCCTTGTCCACGGGGATCATTTCTGAGAAGGTGGCTGTCCCACCAGCCTGGGTGCACAGTGTGAGGACAGGTAGAGTAGAACGCTCGGCTGTCCTTTGAGGGACAAGATTTTAGATTTTTATTTGTTTATTTTTTATTTACGCCTACAGCACCTGGTCTTCCTGGGTGGTCTCCCATCCAAGTACTAACCAAGCCTGACTCGCTTAGCTTCCAAGATCAGACATCAGGCTTGTTCAGGGTGGCATGGCAGTAGACCATGGACCGTGGCTCCACTGGGGTGCGAGCCCAAGACCTTCTGCGTGTAAAGCAGACGTGCTAACAGCTATACTATGGAACCACGTCTGAGATTTTAGATCTTTTTGTTGTCACAGCACAACAGCCTATCTTATGCTGAGGTCATCTATTGAAAACTCATAAGCAAAACAATTAAAAACATAATATTTAAAGTATTGAATTATTTTAATAGTACTTTTTGGGTATCTCTCTATTCAAGGTAATTAAATTGTGATTAAATTGTATGGATGAACAAACTTATGGTTTAAAATCACTACGTGGTCTAGAGACATTAGAAAAAACATTACACACACTGGCTTTTTTGCCTACCTATCCTTTGATAATATTTACTAAGGGAAATATATATAGTTTTTTTTAGAGGAATGAGGCTGTGCCGTAGTTGTTAAATATGTCAGAAGCATTTAAATAGTTATAAATAGGGAGGCTAGAAGATAAGTTTTTAAATAGCCCTCAAACCCTAGAATCAGTTTCTGAGGGTTTCATTAGGCTGAGAGGCAAAGAGATATACTTCTAAGTGGGAAAATTTAAAAAACAGTAAACCCTTTGTAAGTTTTATCTGAAGTGATTAACACAGTTATCAGTGTGTTATTACTTTCCATAGCGTCTAGGACTTATTTCACATTTAAAAACGGGCTTACATTTTAGATAAAAGAAGTGCTCTGTCGTAAATCATTTTCACAAAGTGCTTATTTCTTTGTATTGAATGGCAGGAAGAGATTCTATGCCGATAATAGAAAATGTCTTAAGATCTGACTTCACTGAAACTCACCAGGTCTTTCTTGCAGCTCCCTTTATCAGTGCAGAGAAGGAGATACACCACGTGGTATCTGAACAAATAAAAGTATTTTTAGGTTCAAGTTGAAGCACTGTTTCCTTTTAATCAGAAGCAGATTCCCCTCAGTAAATAACTTAGAAATTGACTTTCAGAAGGCTGTACCTACTCCTGTCTTTGTCAACAGTCAGCATAATCTAAAATATAAAACAATTTGTAAGAAAGATTTGTTTCAAGGAAGACTCATTTCAGATGATAAATTTGCCCTCCTAGAAAGGGCTCGTTCTGTTTTTACCTAATGTAGATGCGGGTGCAGTCACTCACTTTCCTCCCCTACCCTTGTCTTCTGTGTTAAAACTGTTAATGGATAATGTTTTTGATAAGATGAACGTAACCATTTGTTTTACGGATATTTGCGTCTCTGCCACACACTGTGCCAGCACTGGAGATGCTGTGAGCACAGAGGCAGCAAAATCTGCTCATCAAAACAGTCCATGGGATCCCCTCCGCTTCCCAGACTTCTTTGCACTTCAGTTGGTGCCACGTGACTCAGACCACACGCTGCATGCCTCCTTCATCCCTCCTGCCAGGGGGGTGCTGGAAACCACGTGGCTACAGTGTTTAAAAATAGCCACCATTTATTGCACACATACAATGTGCCAGGCCCTGTGCTTAGCATTTCGGTTAAGTCTCATTTAATCCTTACAGCAACCCGAGGTAAGTCATATCTCTGATTTACACCGGACGAGGCTGAAATTGAGGTGAAGTCATTTGCCTGTGTTTTCATGGCTGATAAGCTGTAGATCAGGCTCCAACCTCAGTCCTTCTGATTAGAGGCCAGACTCAAGTAGACTGTGCCTTGTGCAGTGGACGTCATCCTCCTCATTCTACCAAAAGTGTGTGGCCAAGGGTCACCAGTGTTGTCCCTGCTGAATTCAGGACTTGCAGGAAACTTCATTTCCTTGGCTTTTCACAGCAATTGGCAGAATCGATCACCGTTTTCCCCAATCTTTAAAGCTATATTACACCAGCATTTCTCAAACTGTTAACGGTAAAGGACTAGTTGTCTTATTTTTTTTATTTCTAATCCATCCTGGGCCATTACTCTTGTGAAAGACTAGAAAAATGAAATGAAAAACATCCTCCTTAGTAGGATCCCAAAGTCGTCGCCGGATTTGACAGACGTCAAAAAAGTTCTCAATTTCTGTCCTCTCTTTGCCACAGACGGAGAACAGTGTGCAGGCCACTCCCCGAGCTCCATTGTCACCACCATCTTCCGATTCCTTCTGAAGTGGTGGCTCCTTTCTCCTCCCCCTCATTTTGGGTATTCCGTAAGGCCCGATCCTGGCCTCATTCCCCTGGCTAACAATTCATGCCACCGACAAAGGAAGCGATTTCCACACATAAATCACAGTGCTAGAGATTCTAGGAACACACTGTACACGGCATTTGCCCTAAAGGAAGTTCTGGTGCAGTGGAAGAGCTCAGGGGAGATGCACCGATGGCTACAGGCGATGGTATTGTCGCCAAACACTAATGCTGCCCACTCTGCGACTTCACCTTTCCCCCTCAGCCTGGCTTCACTAGGTGCAGGTCCGGTATCTCTAACTGCTTGCTGGACGTCTCCTCTGGGAGAGCCCACTCCCACTGGACCCTCAGTTTCTAAAAACTGAAAACCATGCTTTCCTCAGATTTGGCCCAACCACTTGGCTCCGTGCATCATATAATTCCCTTTCTCAAAATCCTCAGGGACTTCTTGCTGTCCGTAGGAGCAGGATTAAATCCGTCAGCCTCTGCAGCCTGGGTTCTTCAGAATGACCCACGTGCCCCCGTGACATTCCAACACTCATCCTCTTCCTCATCCCTAAGGGCTGGGCTTGTTCCTGACTCCTACACTTCCTACTCACATGCAGCCCCTTCGTCACCCTTTCTGTCACAGCCCGTCGAGGTCCTGAATCCTCCAAGACGTTTTCCCAGGTCATTTCAACCAGCCTGGAACTACCATGTTACTCTGGCCCATTAACTATGCAACATTATTTCACTTTAAATGTGTAAACTTGGTTCCTGCTAAACACTGAATCATTTTAGGTCAGGAAACTGTTATTTCTTTTGCAACTCCCACACCCCTTAGGACAAAGTGTATAGTAACGCTTAAATTGAGGTCATGGTAAATAGCCTGTGTTTGATCACCGAAAGCTTTACTAAGGCAGCAGGCCTTTGACGGTACCACTTCTGCTTTAAATCTGGTCAGTGGCCGCTAAGGCTTCGGGTGCTGAGCTGGGGGAGCTGGTGGCAATAACAACAGATGCCCGAGTGTCAGTGTGTGAATTGGCTTATGCTTTGAAGAGACTTGCAAATAGTATAAACTATGGATCCTAATCCAGATCTGATGAAGCACAGCTCCAGGGCCGGAGCCTGGGACTCTGCATGTTTCATGAGTCCTGTGGCCCGCCTGATGCATAGCCAGGGCTCAGATGCATTCTGCAGTCCGGCCTCTCTTTTCAGTTGAGTGACCTAAAGCCCCCCAAATTGGAAATAACTTGCCAAGTTCACACTGTAAGTGGCCAGGAACACCTTGAGGGGCTACCTGAGTAACAGCTACATTCTGTGCGTATCAAAATGTTACGAAAGTAAATGTATAGGAAAAAGCGACGTGTACAAGATCATACTGAGAGCGTCACTCTGCGTGTGATCCCAGATGATCTTAATATTCCTAACTTTTTCCACCCCCTAAATGACAAATCCTTTCCTCAGTTGTTTCTGAGTAATGTATAATCTTAGTAACTCCCTTAGGGATTAAAAAAAATAGTTTCAATGTGTTTGCATGGTATGTAATGGTTAAAGTTAAAAAGAAATATTTCTGGCTGATAAATTACTAAAGATTATATGCTAAAATTTATTGTAAATGCAAATTTTTTCTCCTTAGGCCCTTTTGAGTGAGATATAATTCACATACCAATTAATTCGCCCATTTAAAGTATACAATGTAATGGTTTTTTGATATATTACGTTATTAATTTTTAAGATTGTAATAAAATATAACAAAGTTTGCCATTTTAACCATTTTACGTATATAATTCGGTGGCATTAATTATATTCACGATGCTTTGTAACTACCAAGATGGCAGTTCTTTATATTCAGATATACTGACTGACTTTCCCACTTAAAATAATGTTCACTGCTTATTTTTATTTCTGTTAGAATGTTGCTGAATTTTAAAATAACCCATGTTTGGGTTTGGAAATAGATAGATAGACAATGAAACATAGATAGACAACTGCAACACTAACATGTGCTCTGATATAGTGAATACTTGTATTCTGTGCTTTAAAAAATAACCACCTTGGTGTTTTTATAAACGTCATAAATTTTATTTTTATAATTGGAATTTTGTTTCTAAACTAAATGAAAAGGTTTGGGGCTGCTATTTGCAAGCAGCTTTCTAAAAATTTAACATATACGTGGATAATTTTTATTGCCAATAAGAGAAAAAACGAATTGAATATATTATCACTCTGTGGTCTCTTTCAAATTGGTCTTTCAAGTTCCAGATATATCCTGATATACTATATAAGAACAAGTAAATGCAAATAATAACAGTAAGTAAAATGATACGTAAATGCAACTTATATGTCGGGTGAAGAGTGATTTCTGAATGATTTTGCAGAATTATCACCTCTTCTGCTCTTATGAACCCCTACTTTTG